>NC_050580.1:65803561-66013561 GCF_011100635.1 Trichosurus vulpecula | reverse complement strand
GGCATCTTCCCTGTCTGCAATGCTCTTCTTCCTCATCTCTGCCTACTAGATTTCCCTGGCTTCCTTCAACTCCTAACTAAAATCCCATCCTCAACAGGAAATCTTTACCAACCACTCTCGATGCTAGTGCCTTCCCTCAGTTAATTATTTTTTTTAACTTTTCCTACACATAGCTTATGTGTGTGTATCTATCTATCTAGATATATTGGCTTCCTTGTTATCTTGCCCATTAGATTGTAAGCTTTTTTAGGGCAGGAACTAAATGTTACTTATAGCACATAGCACAGTGCCAGACATATAGTATATGCTCGATAAATGCTTATTGACTGATGAACAAATACAAGTAACAGCCAAAGTACTTAGATTCAAGAGACCTGGGATTCTAATCCCAATATTGATACTTACTAGCTATGCAAGTATAAGAAACTCATTTATCACTATGATTCTCAATATGAGAATAATAGTACTTGTACTATTTACCCATATGGCATTGTTGTGAGGCCAATGTTCTGTAAATTCCCATCTAAATGCAAACTACAAATATGTAACAATCAATTATTGAACAAAGGCATCTCTGCTGCTTCTCCTGTCACAGAATCTTGTACATTTTTTACATGTGCATGGGTAATACTTTGTTTGAAGAGAACCCCAGAGGCTATATTATTTTTTCTTTTTCTTTGAAATCAGCAAACAATAGGAACATCATAATCTGATATTCTCTACACATCTCACTATGAAAGTAAAGGTGTGGTCTGCTATGGAAAATGATCTGTGAAAGTTCCGTGGTTCCGGTTTCATTAAGGATAACTGAGATTTGTACATGGTCCATTCACATGAAGATTTTATAGAGTGAAGAAAGGAAGTATGTGAGCTGTTAGTTGCTGATGACAACACTTTTAGATGAAATATCATCTATGATTTTTCCATTTCTTTGGAAATCTTCCCTTATTTTAAATATCTAGAGAATCATCTCCTGTTTGTCTTGAAAATTCTGACACCTCCAACACAGTTTTCTTCTGTGTCTATTAAGTTAGGTCCAACCAGTCTTGCTAATTTCATCTTAAGTCCAACTGCTAGTTCCCTCAGAAAATATTGGTTGCTGAGGTAACGGAGTCCAAATATGGTGTTTGCACTGTTGTCATTAAATAAAACAGAGCATCATAAAACGGCCAAGAGATCTCTTCTGCTGCATATCTATCTGTTGTCTTCTTTTCAGTTTTATATGTAAATATTCTAAGGATGATTTGATTTTGGAGGGCCATATGTCAAGCCCTTTGTTAGCATTGGCCCAGTACATTTGAAATTATTCTATTTTTTCCCCTTCTACTGAAGTATTCCTTCAAAGTCTTATCATGGATTTAGGGCAAATATCTTGTGGTCTAAAGATTTATAAGGGATAGGAATCTCTGAGTAAGGAACTATCCACAGAGAGAAAGGAACACTCCTTACTTTGGCAAGTAGAGCAATGGCCCTGGGAGGGACCTCCTCCCAGGTTGGCAAGGCTTAAAACACAGGCTTGCCAGTGGATTTTGTCTTGTAGTCTGAGCATCAGCAAAGTTTTGGGAGACATCATAAGGTTGATCCACGTTGATAATGAACTTTTGGGGCACGGAAACTCATGAACAACTTTGGGCCTAGAAGGGTTATGTTCTGCATCAGTGCAAAGATCAGACATATATGGATGAAATCATTGGTTTTAAAGTCGTGAAGATGTTCAATATTTTCAGATTTTTCATATATATAATATATGTATGTATGTACATATATAGTATATGTGCATTTATAATATATATACATATATATTATATGTATGTGTGTATACCCCAAAATGTGATATCCCTATGAAATAGTTTCATTTCATGTTTTGTGGAATTCAAGAATTTAGACAACATTCAAAAGAGCATTGAAAATGATGCCATACCTATAAAAAAGACCCAAAAGCTTAAAGTAAAAGTGATAAGACTCATTTGTGAATATTCAAGAATACAGAGAGGGGGACAATAACAGTCTCCACACATATAAAGTGGCTTTATGAGAAGACAGTTAAGCTGTTTTCCCTCCCCATTAAGGAAGGCATGAAGGTGAAGAAAAATAAATTGAACTGCAGCAGGAAAGATTTAGATTACTGTAAAAAGCATTTTCTGACTGTAAGGGCTTTAGCATATGGGCCCGAGTTACTAAAGGAGGCAGTGGAGTTTCTCTCACTAGAAGCTCTATATGGTTAGAAAAGCAATTCCTGGCAACATTTTCTGTATGCTTTCTTCCAAAGTGAGAACTAGTGTCATCTTGAGTCTCCTTCTGACTTAGGAGTGTTCTCTGTTAACCTTTCTGATGCTGTTGTGAGTGTAAGACCTACTTTATAAACAGGAGAGCAGAAAATAACCTGCATGGGAGGAAAGGACTAGTGCTTGTATTATCATAAGTAGGTCTGCATTTTAATAAGGCTAACATAGAACAAAAGTTTTAAATATGATGAAAACATCACACCACCACAGATGCTTGAGAAGAAATGAATCATACGGAAAAATTGAAAAACTTGTCTATCAACAAATTTAAAAATAGGAAACATACACATGAAAAATGACTTAATATGCTTTGCAAAAGATCAGGACTTAGTATATAGCAATGGACTGTGAAACTCCTAGACCCACATTATTTTTTTAAATAAATTTTTATTGATTTTAAATCAACTAAATTTCACCTTGTATTCTTCCCTTAACACAGCCCCCGGAACATAATAGTAAGTTAATAAATGCATGTTTCCTTGCTTCCTGATCCCAACTTCCAGAGAGTCATACATACCATTTAACAAATGTCTGTTTTAATGACAAAAATTTTTAAAGTAAAAATAGGGAAAATTAAAAAGCAATCAATACATCAAAAAAACTCTAAAGAAAATTAACGCAATGTTTCACATCCATAGATCTACCATCTCTATAAAAAAGTGGGATGATGATGTCTTCTCATATCTCTTCCTTGGGGTCATGCTTGCTTTTTATAATCATCACTTTTTTTTAGTTTTGTAGTGGTTATGTGCATTTAAATTTGCTATAGTCTTTGTATATATTCTTGGTACTGCTTACTTCATTCTGCCTCAGTTAATATAGATCATTCAATGCTTCACTATATTATTCATATTTGTCACTTCTTACAGCACAGTAAAATCCCATTAAATTCATATGCTGCAATTTATTTATCCATTCTCCAAATGAGGGGCATCTACTTTATTTCCAAAATGTTTCTTTGCTACCACAAATTGCTGCTATATTTTGGTATATCATACCAGGCAGGCAGACAGAGAGACAGACAGATAGATAGATAGATAGATAGATAGATAGATAGATAGATAGATAGATAGATATGCTAAGGGTTTAATAATTTCTTTTCCTGCTTGTAAGATTCTATGCTTTTGTAGCATTTGGGTTGAGCTTTAAAGGTAAGAATTCACCAACTAATGAGGGGAATATTTAGGGTATGGAGGCAGCTTGAGCAAAGACACAGAGAGAAGAGAGTACCTAATAGAATTCCTTGCACACAGTAGGTGTTTAATAAATATTTGATGAATTGCAATCCACTGAACAAAATAGATGGCACTGGACTGTATTCAAGGGATAAGAAGTACTTGAGTTTAACTAAAAAATAGAGTATGTGGTATGCACATTATGAGAAAAGATTGACAAGTAAGGTGAAGTTTTTGTAGAATGCCATTAATGACAGCTGAAGGAGTTTGAACTTGATTCAACAGACAACAAGAATTAAATAGAGGCATTTAGAAGAGTAGTGACAATGAAATTAATATATAAGGAATTTATTAGTTATGTGAAGAATAGATTGGATAGGGGAGAGAAAGGGGTTAAGAAGAATTTTTTAGAGCCTATTCCATCAATACAATAGCCCAGGCAGGAGGTAATAAGACCAAATGTAAGGTTAATGACAGGGAGAATATGAGCAGTTCTCAGACTCCCTTAATTACTATATAATGGATATAAAGTAGTGCAAATATCCAATTCAAAAACAAGAAGAGAATGAAATATGCAAACTAGAGGCCCAATGAATTGGACTTTGGGGAAAAAAAAAAACAAACCTCTGAATATATTACCAAAGGCATGGTTAATAAGCATCAAGAGAAGCAAGCAGTGATCATAAAAATCCAACATAGCTTCGTCAAGAACAGATTGTGTCACTTTAATTTTATTTCCTTATTTGGCATGGTTACTAGACTAGTAATTCAAGGGAATGCTGTAGATATAATTTACCTAGATTTTAGCATATCTGACCAAGTCCATCTTGCCTATTCTTTGGATCTGATCACTCAAACTACTTTAAATCCACCAAACTAAACTTCAGTCCAGTCTACTACTTTCCATCATTTCCATTAATAGTTCAATATCAGCTTAGAAGGAGGGTTCTAAGGGATTACCCCGGGGACATTATGTAGTTGGTCCTGTGCTATATAAACTTTTTTTTAAATCAATTATTTGGATAAAGACTTCATCAAGGTTATAGATGATACAAAACTGAGGAACAATGGTTGAGTCAAGATTGAAAACACATTAATAACCTAAGAACATTGGGCTGGTTCCTATGAAATGAAATTTAATAGAAATGAAATAAAAATCTTGTGTTGTGTTTAAAAAATAAACTGCCAAAATATAAGATGGTTAGATAGCTGTTAAGATAAAGAAAAAAATGGCATGGAAGCTTTTGTAGACTGAACACTGAATATGAGTTTAATATAGTGAACAACAAACTAACACAATCTTAGACAGCATTAAGAGAAGCATAATGTTCAGGAATAAGTAACAGCCTCATTGCACTCTGCCCTGTTTGTACCCCAATGGAAGTAATTCCTGTAATTCTAGGTGCCACATTTAAACAACAATATTAAGATTAGTTGGAAAGCCCCCAGAGAATGGCTAGCAGAAGGATAAGAAGTCTTTAGTTCATGAGAATTAGATATATTTAATCTGGATAAGCAGAAAGGTAAATAGGAACTTTTTAAAATCTGAAGCCAAGGGGGGGTGAAGCCAAGATGGCCTCATGAAGGCAGTGTCTTACCGGAGCTCTCTCACAAGGTCTGTCAGATTCCTATAAAAAAGTGAATTTGAGCAGATTTGAGAGAGTCAGAAACCACGAGCAGTCTGCGTGGGGCAGATTTCTGAGCTGGGAGAGTCTGAAAGACCGAAGGCATGAATCTGTAGGCTTGGAGAATGCTCGGCTGCGGAGCTGCTCCAGACCAAAGCGGAGGTGGCCGGCCGGGAAATCCATGTGGGAGACAGGATGGGAGAAAGCTGGGTGCCCGAAACCGGCAGAGATCCCCAGGACTCCCAACACAGGATGGCAGTCTGTGGAAGCAACGAGAGGCAGTGCAACGCCACCAGCTGGGAAATACTGACTCCTGAGGCTTGCAGCCCAAACGTATGAAACTTGGCTTCTTGAACTTCCTGGAGGCTTAATGGCCAGGTAAATGGCACTAATCCCACCCCACCCAGAGAATTCCTCGTGGGAAAAAAAAGAACACTGGAACTGAGCAGAAAGTAGTGGGGCTTCAGTGGTCAAATAGTAGCAGTTCATCAGTCCCAGAGGGGCAGAGTCGGCAAGGGTCAACACCAGGAGCCCAGACATAATCTTGCTCCCCCAGGGGAAGTTCCAGACATCAGCTCAAACAACAAACAGCCAAGACCATTGCTGAAAAGCAAGTGCTGGAGAGCACCCATAGGGAGTGAGACGCCAGGGAGCCAGACCCCTCCCCCACACCTCAGGAAACTGAAGGCTATAATTCTAGACTCACAATCCCCAGAATAAGAAAGCTGGGACAGAGAGACCTGAGCCCCATAGGCAGAAATTTGTTGTAACACCAGGAAAAGGCAAAACAACAAACATGAAGAAGAATACAAAAAAACCGAGGACAATAGATTCTTTTTATGGAGACAGGCAGGATCAAAACACCAGTATGGAAGAGGGCAGCAATGACACTATAGACGTGTCTGATACCTCAAAAGGTAATGTGAACTGGTCTCCAGCCCAAAAAGCATTGCTGGAAGACCTAAAGGAGGATTTTAAAAGCCAAATTAGGGAGCTAAAAGAAGACGAAATCAAGTCCCTAAAGAATAAGATTGGTGAAATGGCTACGGAGATACAGAATCTAAAGAGAGAAAATGACACCCTGAGAGGTAAAATCAACCATTTGGAAAAGGAGATTCAAAAGCAAAATGAAAACACTAATGCATTAAAAATTAGAGTTGAGCAAGTGGAAGCTAATGAATCTATGAGGTGCCAAGAAGTAGTAAAGCAAAACGTTAAGAATGAAAAAATAGAAAAAAATGTGAAATACCCGATTGGGAAAACAACTGACCTGGAAAATAGATCCAAGAGAGACAATTTAAGAGTTATTGGTCTACCGGAAATCCATGATGAAAAAAGGACCCTTGACAGTATCTTCGAAGAAATTATCAAAGAAAACTGCCCAGAGGACCTAGAACGAGAGGGCAAAATAGTCATTGAAAGAATTCACCGATCACCCCCTGAAAGAGATCCCAAACTGAAAACACCAAGAAATATTATAGCCAAATTTCAGAACTATAAACTCAAGGAGAAAATACTGCAAGCAGCCAAAAAGAAGTAATTCAAATATCGTGGAACTACAGTCAGGATCACGCAGGATTTCTCAACTTCCACATTAAAAGACAGGAGAAATTGGAATATGATATTCCAAAGGGCAAAGGAGCTGGGACTACAACCAAGAATCAACTACCCAGCAAAACTAAGCATAATTTTTCAGGCAAGGCGATGGACATTCAATGAAATAAGGGAATTCCAGACATTCCTGATGAAAAGGCCAGAACTCAATGGAAAATTTGATCTCCAAATACAAAACTCAAGAGAGACATAAAAAGGTAACCAGGGGGAAAAACCCCACAAACCTTATTAACCAATAAGGGCAGGTTGTTTACATCTTTATGTGGGATTGAATCATCTTATGTATGTTATATATATATACATACATATCTAAGTCAGTCTTGAGAATGGTACAGCTATTATGACAATTGAAAGGGATGTATATAGGTTGTGAATGCCTGTATAAATTAACTGATGTAAAGATATAAAATGTAAGTAAGAGATATAAAGGGAGGGCTATGAGAGAAGCGGTAAGGAGGTAGTAGAAAAGGGTAAACTACACCAAATGAAGTGGAACAAAAACATATTATAATAGAGGGAAAGAAGGGAGGGAGAAAAGCAGTACTTGAGCTTTACTGTCATCTGATCTAGTTCAAGAAGGGAATAACATACTCTGATAAGTTTAGAAATCTAACTTGTCCTACAGGAAGTAGGAGGGGAAGGGGGGAAAAAGGGAGGGGGGTGGTCAGAAGGGAGAGGAGAAGTAGCAAGTGGGAAACGGTAAGATAAGGGAGGGGAATAAAGAGGGAGGGTAAACTGAGGAAGGCGGCGGTCAAAAGCAAAACTTTGTTGAGGAGGAGAAGGGGAAAAGGAGAAATAAAAGCATAAACAGGGGAAATTAGGATGGAGAAAAAGACACAGATAGAAATCATAACTCTGAACGTGCAGGGGATGAACATTCTCATAAAACAGAAGCAGATAGAAGAATGGATTAAAAACCATAATCCTACAATATGCTGTTTACAAGAAACGCATTTGAAACAGGGGGATACGCATAGGGTAAAGGTAAAAAGCTGGAGTAAAATATATTGCACCTCAGCTAAAATAAAAAAAGCAGATGTAGCAATCCTAATCTCAGACAAAGCAAAAGTAAAGATAGATTTAATTAAAAGAGATAAGGAAGGACATTATATCCTGCTAAAAGGCACCATAAACAATGAAGCAATATCATTGCTTAACATATATGCACCAAGTGGTAAGGCATACAAATTCTTAGAGGAGAGGTTAAGGGAGTTACAGGAAGAAATAGACAACAAAACTATATATTGAGAGATGTCAACCTCCCCCTTTCTGAACTTGATAAATCTAACCTCAAAATAAATAAGAAAAAAGTTAAGGAGGTAAACAGAATTTTAGAAAAGGCACATATGATAGACCTCTGGAGAAAACTGAATGGGGATAAAAAGGAATATACTTTTTCTCAAAAGTACATAGCACATACTCAAAAATTGACCATGTACTAGGGCATAAAAACCACACAATCCAGTGCAGAAAAGCAGAAGTAGTTGAAGAATCCTTTTCAGATCATGATGCAATAAGAATCATTTTTAATAAAGAACCATGGAAAAATAAGCTAAAAACTAATTGGAAACTAAATAACTTAATTCTAAAAAATGAGTGGGCCAAAGAACAAATCAGAGAAACAATTAATAACTTCATTCAAGAGAATGACAATAATGAAACAACATACCAAAACTTATGGTATGCAGCAAAAGCAGTTCTTAGGGGAAGTTTTATATCCCTAAATGCCTACATGAATAAAATAGGGAAAAAGGAGATCAATGAACTGGGCATACAACTGAAAAAGCTAGAAAAAGAGCAAATTGAAAACCCCCAATTAAATACCAAATTAGAAATACTGAAAATCAAAGGAGAGATTAATAAAATTGAAACCAAGAAAACTATTGAATTAATAAATAAAACAAAGAGCTGGTTTTATGAAAAAAACAATAAAATTGATAAACTTTTGGCCAATTTGATTAAAAAAAAGAAAGAAGAAAATCAAATTACCAGTATCAAAAATGAAAAGGGTGAGGTCACCTCTAATAAAGAGGAAATCAAAACAACAATTAGGAATTATTTTGCCCAACTGTATGCCCATAAATTTGACAACCTTAGAGATATGGATGAATATCTACAAAAACATAAACTGCCCAGGCTAACAGAAAAGGAAGTGAAATTTCTTAAAAACCCCATATCAGAAAAAGAAATTAGCATGCCATCAATGAACTCCCTAGAAAAAATCTCCAGGGCTAGATGGTTTTACATGTGAATTCTATCAAACATGTAAAGAACAACTAATTCCAATACTTTGTAGACTATTTGGGAAAATAGGTGAAGAAGGAGTCCTACCAAATTCTTTTTATGACACAAATATGGTACTAATACCCAAACCAGGTAGAGTCAAAATGGAAAAACAAAATTATAGACCAATTTCTCTAATGAATATTGATGCAAAAATTTTAAATAAAATATTAGCAAAAAGATTGCAGCGACTCATCACAAGAATAATACACTATGACCAGGTAGGATTTATTCCAGGAATGCAAGGCTGGTTCAATATTAGGAAAACTATTAGCATAATTGACCATATCAACAACAAAACTAGCAGAAACCATATGATCATCTCAATAGATGCAGAAAAAGCCTTTGACAAAGTACAACACCCATTCCTATTAAAAACACTAGAAAGCATAGGAATAAGTGGAACCTTCCTTAAAATTATAAATAGCATCTACCTAAAACCATCGACAAGCATTATTCGTAATGGAGATAAACTAGATGCATTTCCAATAAGATCTGGGGTGAAACAAGAATGTCCATTATCACCCCTATTATTCAATTTGGTACTAGAAACACTAGCTGTAGCAATAAGAGAAGAAAAAGAAATTGAAGGAATTAGAATAGGAAAAGAAGAAACTAAATTATCACTTTTTGCGGATGATATGATGATTTATTTAGAGAATCCTAGAGAATCAAGTAAAAAACTACTTGAAATAATAAACAACTTTAGCAAAGTTGCAGGATATAAAATAAACCCACATAAATCCTCAGCATTACTATACATTACTGACAAAGCCCAACAGCAAGAGATAGAAAGAGAAATTTCATTCAAAGTTACTGTAGGCACTATAAAATATTTGGGAGTCTATTTGCCAAGACAAACCCAGGGCCTATATGAACATAACTATGAAACACTTTTCACGTGAATAAAATCAGATCTAAATAAATGGAAAAATATCAGTTGCTCATGGTTAGGCCGAGCTAATATAATAAAAATGACAATTTTACCTAAATTAATCTATCTATTCAGTGCCATACCAATCGAACTACCAAAAATTTTTTTTTACTGAGCTGGACACAATAATAACAAAATTCATTTGGAAAAACAAGAGTTCTAGAGTATCTAGGATATTAATGAAAAGACATGCTAGAGAAGGTGGCTTAGCCACACCAGATATTAAACTGTACTACACAGCAGCAGTCATCAAAACTGCCTGGTACTGGTTAAGAAACAGGGGTATGGATCAGTGGAATGGGATAGGCACACAAGTAGGAGAAATCAACAAGTTTAGCAATCTACTCTTTGATAAACCCAAAGAGGCCAGCTTCTGGGCTAATGATTCATTATTTCACAAAAACTGTTGGAAAAATTGGAAAATGGTAGGGCAGAAACTGGGCATAGACCAATATCTTACACCATATACCAAAATAAAGTCAAAATGGGTTCATGATTTAGGAGTAAAAGCTGATACTATAAGTAATTTGGGAAAGCAAGGAATAGTTTACTTATCAGATTTATGGAAAAGTAAATAATTCATGACCCAACAAGAGATAGAGAGCATTACAAAATGCAAAATGGATAATTTTGATTATGTCAAATTGAAATGTTTTTGTACAAAAAAAGCCAATGCGACAAAAATTAGGAGGGAAGCAGAAAATTGGGAGAAAATCTTTACAACTAGTATCTCTGATAAAGGCCTCATTTCTAAAATATACAGGGAACTGAGCCAAATATATAGGAATACAAGCCATTCCCCAATTGAGAAATGGTCAAAGGATATGAACAGGCAGTTTTCAGAGGAAGAAATTAAAGCTATCTATAGGCATATGAAAAAATGCTCTGGATCACTACTGATTAGAGAAATGCAAATCAAAACAACTCTTAGATACCACATCTCTCCTGTCAGATTGGCTAAAATAACAAAACAGCAAAATGATAAATGCTGGAAAGGATGTGGGGAAATTGGAACATTGTTACATTGGTGGTGGAGTTGTGAGCTGGTCCAGCCATTTTGGAGAGCAATTTGGAACTATGCCCAAAGGGCTATAAAAATGTTCATACCCTTTGACCCAGCAATACCACTTCTAGGGTTGTATCCCAAAGAAATCACACAAGCGGGAAAAGGACCCATATATACAAGGATATTTATAGCAGCTCTTTTTGTGGTAGCCAAGAATTGGAAATCAAAGGGATGCCCATCAATTGGGGAATGGCTGAACAAGCTGTGGTATATGAAGGTAATGGAATACTATTGTGCCATAAGAAATGGGGATGATACGGACTTCGTAACAACCTGGAAAACCCTACACGACATAATGCTGAGTGAGCGGAGCAGAGCCAGGAGAATATTGTACACAACCACAGATATATGGATTCTGTGAGGACCAACCCTGACATACTTCGCTCTTCTCAGCAACGTAAGGTGCAAGGACAACTCCAGGGAACTCACGATGGAGAATGCTATCTTCATCTAGAGAAAGAACTGTGAAGTTTAAATACAGATTGAGGCGCACTACATGCTTGCCTTTTTTGCTTCTCTTTTGTTTTTGTTTTCGGGATTTTTTTTTTGTTCTGTTTCTTCTTTCTCATGATTCATTCCATTGGTCATAATTCTTCTCCACAACTTGACTAGTGTATAAATTAATTCAATGGAAGTTATACATGGTAGTTATATGAGATTCCACGCCGTCTTGGGGAGGGAGCGGGGAGGGAGGGGAGAAAATCTGGAACTCAAAATTATGTAGAACCATGTGTGGTAAACTAAAAATAAATAAATTAATTAATTAAAAATTAGAAAAAAAAATCTGAAGCCAAATAAACATTGGGGAGAGCAGTATCAATAGCTCTGGCACAGAAGACAAGGATGGGGACAATATTGATGGTGAATGTGCACAGAACATAATGAGAGAGGGGTAATACTTCACTAAGCAGCATGTTCAAAGGACTATTCAATCATGAAGCTAGTTGTACTGGGAGAAAGGTTCAGGTTATACCTTGCCCCCATCTTTTACCCCCTGTAAAAGTAGAGCATGATGGCTTCCTCAGCCACTTGTCCAGGCCCTCTCCTGCACTCAAAAACCCTACAGAGGATTGTGAGGCACTTGTTCTATGACCTCTAGACCATTACACACAGGAAACAAATGAGCCTTCTCCCAGGAAGCACACTTCCTATCACATGTTGGCAACCTTAGACAAAGTTTTGTTGATGTTCCCTAGTTGTAACTCTGAGGACAGAAAAAGATTGGTGTGCACAAAACTGCTGCTTTCAAGCATTTGAAAGGGTATCACATAGAAGACATGTTCTGCTCGGTCCTAGGTGGCAGAACTGTGAGAGGATGGAAGTTACAAAGGCAAATTTAAGTGTTACATTAAATAGGGAAAAACTTCCTAACAAATAGAGCTTTCCAAAAGTTAAACAGATTGCTTCTGGAGGTAGTGGACTCTTCCTTATTGCAGATCTTTAAACAAGAGCTAGATGTCTACATTTGGGAAATGCAGTAGAAGGGATTCTTCTACAGAAATGAGTTGGACTAGATGGCCTCTGAGGTCCCTTCCATCTTGGAGGTTCTGTGATTCTTCCATGTATCCTAGCAAATTGGTCTCTAGACTCTTATTTTGTTTCATTCTTCATTGAACTTTCTTTAGTAAAATTTTTTGAGATCCCTCTGGTACTTGCCCTTCATCCTTCATATTCTTTTCCATGTACTCCTCCTAGTTCTCAAATCAATATCAGCTAAAGCCAAATAACCAAGGCAGTCTCTGAGCTCCCAGTGGAAGAAAAGGCAAGCGAGACCTGACCTGAACATCCTTATTGGCCCACATGAAAGTACCCAAGAAATAACCAGCAAATAAAAGAAAAATCATGATCCCCCAAATATGTGTACCAAAGGAATTTGTTAAAATGTTGGATTGCATGTAAAACAGGAACGAGCTTCTATTTTTCTTTGCCAGCATAAAAATCAACCATACAGAAGAGAGATTTTATCCTAGACTTCATTTGTTGAAGAAAATAAATATCTACTAAGAGAAAACACAGGCATCTACTTAACTCCAATGAGCTTTAATTTAATCAATTATCATATCAGAATGGCAATATGGCATAGTAGATTGGTGGCCTCAGAGCCAGGAAGACTATACTTCAGGACTTATCTCTGATACACACTGGCTATGTGACCCTGAGCAAGTCACTTAACCACTCAGTCCTGTCATCTAGGACCCAGCAGAACATATGTTCTATGTTTCAAATGCTTGAAAATTGCAGTCAAGTGTGCCCCAAGTTTTCCTTTGTCCAAAGAGCTACAACCAGGGAATATCAACAATGGTTTTGTCTGAGGTTGGCAACATTTTGTAGGAGGTGTATTTACTGGGGAAGGGCTGGCATGTTTCCTGCCTGTGGTAGCCTAGAGGCCACATAACCAGTGTCTCATAATCCCTTGAGGACTTTTTGAGTATCAGAATGGGCCTGTAAGGAGCTGAGTTCTAGACAACTATCAAAGACTTTGATTTTTGCAGAAGCTATGAATTCGTGTTGATGGAATAAGTATCTCCACTTGTGATTAACCTATATCAATGAAATCACAGGGTAAATCTTTGTCCCTATAATAATATAGTAAACGTATGCTGTAAGGGATCTCAGAAGCCAGCTCCCTCCTTTTACAGATAAAGAAAATGAGGATCAGGGAGATTAAGAGAATTGTGCAAGGCTCCACAAGAGAACTGCACAAGGCCTCACAAGTAGTAAAGTACTGAACAGTATTTGAACCCATGCTTTCTTACTCCCAAGCCAGGGCTCTTTCTACTGCACCACTCTCTGCCAATTATGATCTCAATGTCTCTTCACTCTAATAGAAAATCCCATGAGTTCTTGTGACTGAAAGAGATTTAGTCTGTGTTAGGTTAACCCTAGTGATGAGCTTTTCTAAACCTAGCTAAGCTGGGACTCAGACAACACACCTACTGTACAATATGCAATATTCAAAGGTACCTTCATGATCTAAACTTGTGGTCCTATGACTTTCTAGCCTGGTAGGACCTTTAGGTGTTCACACCTCACTGGTATAGCATTGAGGACCTCTGTGACTTGCTGCAATGAGGTTTCAGAGGAACATTATCATATCATCCAATACCATTTTTTAATGATATCTCTGCTTTTCTTGACTCTAGAGTCACCTATATTGAGAAAACCAGAAGCTGGTTTCTCAATGTCCACTTCCCTCTTAGTGATCTAGGAAGGAAACATCTAAGTCTATAAATAATCCATTTATAATAGTCAAGAAATGAAAGTTGAATTACGGGAGGTATCTCTGATCGCCTGGCTCCCAGTAAGAAATGCTGAGAGTTAAGGGGGTCATTCTAAGGGTTTGGTTACCATGTCAGACTATCTTTCCCCTCAATAAACAAATATTTATTTTCTCTCACTTCTACCCTCTGCTCCACTCTGTATGTTTGTGTATGGAGGGAAGGGTTGTAACAAATATGCACGGTCCAGTAAAACAAATTCCAAGCACATTTGTGTCTAAAAGAGTATGCTATATTCTTCATCTAGAGGTCATGGCCTCTCTGAGAGGAAGTGGGCATTATGCGTCAGTATCATTTCTTTGGAATCCTGGTTGATCATTGCATTGAAAAGAGCTTAAGTCTTTCCATGTTCTTGTAGCTGTTTTTTTTGACAATGCTATTGTTATTGTATCAATTGTGCTACTTATTGCATAAATGGTTCTACTTATCTCACTCTGCATTTTTTTATTTCTTAATATTTATTTTCAGTTCCAAATTCTCTCCTTCCTTCTAGTCCCTCAGCCCCTACTCATTGAGAAGGCAAAAAATATAATACCCATTATACATGTGAAGTCATGCAAAACATATTTCCAAATTAGCCATGTTGCTAAAACAATTAAAAAGCAAGAAAAATACAAAAAGAAAAAATATACATCAATCTGCATTCAAGTCTATCAGTTCTCTCTCTGGAGATGGATAGTATTTTATCATAAGTCTTTTGGACTTGTCATGGAGTGTTATGCTGACCAGAATCACTAAAACTTTCAGAGATGGTTATCATTATAATATTTCTGGTATGTGAATATTATTCTCCTGGTTCTCCTCACCTAATTTTGCATCAGTTCATATAAGTATCCCCATGATTTTCTGAAATCATTCCCTTCATCATTTCTTACAGCACAATAGTATCCTCACTAGTGGCTCCAAGAAGCTGTAGCATGCACAACAGCCACACTCCACTAAAACCATGTAGGCAGACAAGCTAAACCAAGTTGAGAGTAACTGACAGACTTCAAACCTCCTGGTGAATTAAGGAGAAGTCTACCCAAGCCTATGAAGACTTTCCCTGGTGGAATGGGCAGATGAAAACATTTTTTTCCAATGAAGGCAGTTAAAACAGGTTCTGTGGGGCCCTTAGAGTTTGGTCAAAATATCAAAGATGTCAAGGTCATCCACTACATCTTAGACCACTGCTAGTTGTCTTGACCTTTGTCTTGTCACCGGACTTTGATAACTTTGGAAGGTGAGCAAGGCCAATAGCTTTGCACAACTCTGCTTCCCTTAAGTCCAATTCAAAGGCAAGTCAAAGCATGGCTTGCTATGTCATTCATCCTCTTGGAAGCACAAACAACAATTGCATCAAAATTATATACCATAACTTGTTCATACATTCCCCACTTGATGAGCATTCCCTCAGTTTCTAATTCTTTGTAACCACAAAAAGAGCTGATATAAATATTTTTGTCCATATGGCTCCTTTTCCTTTTTCTCTGATGCCTTTGGAGTATAGATCTACTAGTAGCACTGCTGGATCAAAGCTCTTTGGGTATAGTTCCAACTTGTTCTTCAGAATGTTTGGACTAGCACTACAACCCTATTTTCCCACATTCTCTCCAGCATGTGTCATTTTCTTTTTCTGTCATCTCAGCCAGTTTAACGGGAATGAGGAAGTGTGCTGTTAACGTGATTAAAGCTCTTCCCTGCCCATTAATCCCATTAACAGGTTTCAGGTAGAGCTAGTTAAGGGAAGCTTCATTAGGAGAGGCTAGTTTGTAGGGAGACCCACACCCTTTTGCTAAGTAGGTTACAAGGGTTGTGAAACCCTCAGGCTCGGAAAAAAGGTGCGTGTGTGTGTGTGGGGGGTGTATGTATACACACACATATATGTACATATATGTATATATACACACATATATACACTCATGCACATATATACACACATATATACATGTATATCTGTATATATGTGTGTATACATACACATATATGTGTGTATATATACATGCATATATATACTTACATACACATATATACATATATATACACATATATACATGTATATATGTGTGTGAGTGTGTGTGTGTGTGTGTGTGTGTGTGTGTGCCTACACACACACACTCTCTAAGGGTAGTTGTTTAACTCTCTCTCAGAGCTGTGGGAGGAGAGGATGCAGGCAAGCAGACAGCTAGGATTTGTGAATGAATGTTTATGGGAAGGCCCCAGCAGAAGGGAAGGTTATGGGCTGGCTTGGCTCCCTGCTGTGTTACTATATTTTAAGTTCCTTACTGTTATGATAAAGTGAGCTTACTGGTTTTGAGATATAATTGCTGCTATGTTGAATTGGAATTAGTGGTTTGGGGATTTGATCCTCTGGTGTCTGAATAAATGTTTTACTACTTCTTCTGCCTTTTGTATGGAGAGTCTCATATTCTGCAATACAGAACTATACAGGCATATTTATGGTCACCATCCATATTTGACACTTGCCTTACAGATACAGGAAGTACCTCAGAATTGTTTTAATTTGCATTTCTCTATTTTTTAGTGATTTAGTGTTTGCATTAGTTAATACAAGTCTCCCCAATTTTCTCTGAAATAACCCCTTTCTCCATTTCTTATGACACAATAGTATTTCATTAACTTATATACCATATTTTATTTAGCTATTCCTTAATTGTTGACTACTCCTCACTTTCAAGTTCTTTACTATTACAAATAGAAGTTGTGAGAAATGAATATTTCTCTCTTATATTTAATAAGTAACTACTGTATTAGGGCCAAAGTTTTTTTTTTCTTCCCTTTTTCTACTTCCTCAACCAGAAACCAACCAGTGAGGGAAATATCTCTTAAAGATTTACCCAGGTCAAGATCTAATCAGAAAGTAAAAGAAATTCTAAGTTTGGGCTAATGGGTGTATTCCTACTCATTGTGTTTGCTCGGACAGGTCTGAGGAAAGGTTGATTTTCCCTAATACCAAGACAGGTGATATGGAAATTGATGTCTCATTGACCAGGATTTATATGACCTAAGTCACATACCCAAAGACCTTCATTTTAATATAGCCTATACTTCCCATTGTCTTACCCAATCCAAGTTGATTGCCATCCCTCAGGAATACCTACTCTTCAAAAGGCATATAAACTGTGACCCCACTGTCACTAGGGGTATTTGGTCTGAAAGAGATTGCCAAATGATCATCTTTTTATTAATAACCTGCTGGCCTTATTAATAAAAGGATAAAATTACCCAGAAACTATGTCTCTCAAACCTTTTTAATCACCACAAAGTACTAGAAATATTTGTATATAAGGATACTTTCCCTCTTCTACCTTGTCAATCTTAGTGGTCCCTCTAGTCTCTTACCTACTCATGATCAACCATCTGAGCACAACCTTATTATGATGATTATGCCTGAGAATCTATGACTTTTCTTTTTAATTTAATTCAAATGACAGAAGGTGAAAATCAATCAGATATTAGAGATCATTTAGTACAATCCCCACATTTTAAAGTCAAGGCCCCTCTCATGGAAGCCAGAGATCTCTAAAGGAGGGACATTTGTGTTTACCAATTGATTCAATAAATATTTGGTGACCATCTGTGATGGATAGAGCCCCATGCTAGAAGTTAGGAGGAATATCACACTTGATGTCTCAGCTCTAGAGAAGCTTACAATTCCCCTGGGGAGATAAGACATACATACCTATAAAGATAACTAATAATAAGTACAAGGCATTATGTGATGAGTGTGAAATGAATCAAAGAAAACTAAATTCCCTAGGAATAACCAATCTATTTGTAAGGAGGAGAGAAGGTGGTCTGACTCCTTTGGTGACTTCACAACAGGTGAAGAAATATAAGTTATCCACGTGTCACTAGACAAGATCTATTTAACCCTTGGTGAAGCCTCCTTTCTATTCTCTCATACTGCACAATATGAAGATATTCTGTTTCAGCCATGCATTGTGCTGTAAGCTGCCCCATGCTCTTAGGATATATCCCTTCAAGCTGGATTTAAAAGACAAGAGAAATGTCACTCAGGTAACCTGACTGAATTTGATTTGTAGCTTAACTATCACATTAAATCTTTTAATTAAAACTTGTAAAACAAACTGCAGTATTAATAGTTTCTTAATCAGGATCATACCTGCTGCCTACTGAACATCCACCTAAATCACCAAAGGGAAATACAGCCACTAAATAATATCCTTGTACTTAGGAGAATTTCATTCAAACTCACCTCATCCTATGCTGACACATTTAATTGACTAACCTGAAATTTCCCTATTCCTACAAGATAATATGTACCCAAGTCTCATGCACATTTATTAATTTCCTTTCAGGGGCTAGAATGAATATTAGCTGAGCTTTTGTTAAAGCAAAACTGGCTAGACTAGTTGATTTTATTGCAGTTATATAAAAAAAGTGAAGAATAGCAGCAAAAAGAAAATGGCAATTAGAAATAGAGAAATGGAATATTAATAAATATGGGGGGTGGAAAAAGTGAGTATGACATAATAACCAAACTTGAAAAGGAACAAAAGTTGTTACTTCATGACTATGGGAATGAGAATATAAAGTTGGAGCTGGCTCAGTGTTTATTTATGATGTTTCACAATGCTAACAACCATGGAATGTCAGTGTATAATATGGTACCCATCCTTCAAATATGACTGAGATCCTTTTGGGCAGTCTTGTATCTATCCAGACTAAAGATAAAATTTTAAATTCCTACCTCTCTTCTATTCTCCTGACTGACCTTATGTGGATATTTTATTTTTGAATTTCAGTATTTCATTATCCATTTCAACTCCATTTAGTAAACATGGGTTTATTACCCATCAAGCATCTTGGTATGTTCTGAGGAAATTACAAAGGTACATAATAGAAACACTAGAGCACTTTCACTGCAGCAATCATGAGGTAGGTAGCACAAATATTGTTAAGCCCATTTTACAGATAAGGAAATTGGACTCAAAGAATTTAAATGCTATGCTCCACATCACACAGTTAGTGAATAAATGTTGGTATAAGAATTTTAACTTATGTTGGCTGATTTGCATCTTAGTACACTTTCTACTGTACCACAGTGTCTCAAATAAGGTAAAACCTCTGCTCTCAAGTAATTTAAAATCTAGGATAATAGGAGCATGTTGGCTCATCACCCATAATGGTTGACGACCATCCAATCTCATTGCTCATTTATGACTGAGGCAAGGAAGCTATCAGAGAATGTCCAAACCTACAAGACTATAAAGATATTAGATATAATAATAATCATTCAAATTTATCTAGGACTTCAAAGTTTGCAAAGTGCTTTTCCTACAACACATCTATGTGATAAAGGGCACAATTATTATAACTTCTATTTTACAGGTGAAGAGACTTTGAGAGTTTAAGTGACTTGCCCATAGCTAAATGGTAATTGTTAGCACTAGGATTACCCCATTTCTTCTGACTTTAATTCTAGTTCTATTTTCATTAAAGCCTCTCCAAGTAACTATAAAATAAAACAAAACAACACAAAACACATGAAATGGCCCTATGAATGAAAATTGGCCCTATGTGGGCTGACCACTTTCTGGGCTATTTATGTACAACTTACTATTTCCCTCTACTTGCCCACTAAGTATCCACTGGGCTTCCTTCTCCCATGAACTGGCCATATCTGGAAAATGAAAATATAATTCAAATTAAGTAAAATGTATGGGGGTGTTAAACCAACTTTAACCCAATGATATCCAAGCCACATATAAAATAGGTTTGAGATTTTCCTTGTTTTCTACTATTTTTCCAAGTTACATAAATAAAGTTCAATATGTATTTTTATTGACCATTTGGTTCAGACCTGAGTAAAACTCACTATTTCAGATTAGTAGGTAATAACACCCACTAAATTCTGAAAGAGTAGATAAGAGCTTGGATATTTAGGCTATGCTACCTATGATCCTCATTCTCCCTTGAAGTTATGACTCTGTGAAGGTTTCATTTCATGTGTAATTAACTACTTATTTCCTGAAGTTTCACATTTACATGTACTTAAAAGCAGGAACAGAATTATTTATAACAAATTTCAGTTCCTCAGTATGTAAAAGAGGATAATTATACTATACACCTAGAACATACTTCACAGGGCTTTTATGAAGATCAAATTTTATCATACTTGTAAACTCTTGGCCAACATTAAAGTTCTATATGAATGCCAGCTAGAGGGTTGTGATTGTTGTTTCTGTTATTATCACCCATTTTAACTTATTTCTTGGTTTCTATTCTATTTTTTTCTTAGTTTTGTCACATTCCATGATCCATATGTAGACTGGTTAAATGCATAATGTATTTCTGGTTCTGGAACCAGAAAACATGGCTTCAAATCATGGGTCTGACACATTTACTGGCTGTGTGACCTTTGACTTTACCTCTACAGCCTTCTGCTTCCTCATCTGTAAAATGAAGATATTAATATTTGCTTCCCTACATACTTCCTGTCATTTTTTGTAAGAAAAGCTACTAGAGTGTCATATGGATATGAGGCAATGAAATGAATTATAGAACACCTAAGCCTTAGGATTTTTAGAAAATATTGTTACAATAGCTACAATAAAATATGCCCTAATGTGCAATATAATCAACATTTTCTCATGCACACCTGAATAATAAATCAATGCTATTTTACCTGCTGACTTCCCATTGTTTCTGATCTGCTAATCCTCAGCCCTGGATAACTCCCTCCAGTCCCCCAACTGCTGCTTTTAGTCTACTAAACAGTGAGAAAAACAACATACCCTTGTGAACTGGTCCAAAAATTTACAAAAGCCATTTGGAATTCTGTTTTGAGGGAGACTAAAATGTTCATTCCCTTTGACAGAGCTATCCAAAGATATGTAGGTATATATCCCAAAAAGTTCAATGATAGAAAGAAAGGTCTGTACCCACCAAAATATTCACAGTAGCTTTTGTGTGTGTGTGTATGTGTGTGTGTGTGTGTTTGTGGCAGGAAAAAAATGCTGGAATTAAGCAGGAGCCCAGTGATTGGAGAATGATTAAACAATCTGCAATAAATTATTGGAATGAAATCTTACTACACTACAAGAAATAGCAAATATGAAGAATTCAGAGAAGCATTGGCAGACAACAACTTGTATAGAAAAATGGAAGGAAAACAATATACATAATGATAACAACAAGGTAAGCAGAAAGACTATGAAAATCAAACCAAATGTTAAGCAATTGAATTAACCAAAATCAGCCTCCAAAACAAGAAAAGGAAACGTATCTCCTCTGACTCGTTGTACAAACAGGGGGCTGTGAACGTGGACCATTTCATATACTTTTGTATACAGTCAGTGCATTGGTTAATTTTGATTAATTGTGTTTCCCTCTCTCTTTTGAAATCTTTGTTCATAAGGGTTGTCTCAAGTGTAAGAGGAAGGGGAGGGATGTATTTGAAAATTAATGTCAAGTAAAAAAACAAAAGCATCAATAAAAATAAGATAAAATGTAATCAGAAAAAGAAAAACAATCTGTACTACATGAAGTAAGCACACGATTTATTTAATGAATGCGGGTTGGTTAAATGGATGGAGTGATGAAATTACAATGAAATAATCTGCTATAAATTTATACTACATAACCTCAGCCAAGACCTTGGGTTTATATTCACTTGATATTGGTTCCTATCACATTCCCTCAAGTCCTGTGCTTTGCAAATTTATGCTATCAAAATGGATGACCTTGCTTCTGACTTTACTGAGATTGTAGCAGAATGTAGATTACAAATGTTTCCATGGGTCAGAACTTCTCAGTATCTTGACCTATTATCTTTTCTTTTCTCTTGTCTCAGTGGAAAAGGTAGCCCTACTCCTGGCCTAAGCTAAGCCCTCTACTTGTGTCCTGGATCTTATACCTTCTTATCTTACTCCATCAATTATCTCTTCTCAACATTTTCCATTTCTGCCTCCCCATGGACTCCTTCCCAACTCCATATAACCATAATATGTTGCCAATAATTTAAATAAAAATACTTTCCCCTTGAACCTTCCAATTCTTCAAACCAACTCTTTCCCTTTTACTCCCAAACTTCCCCAAGTGGTTTAGACTCCTATAAGGACTGTTAAGGGTCGCTTGAACTTGTCTTTCTGAGTTTCCATGTTTTCCAGAAACATCAGACCCAGAGCACGCAGTAGGCTCTGAGTGTGTCAAGGATGAAGCCCTCCCAGCTAACATAGTTTGTTGTTTGCACCCCAAACTGGGCCCCCTCTGTGTCTTTGGGAGGTGGTAGATGGCAGCCAGTCTGTGCTAGACTAGGAAATTTGCTTATGCAACTGTAGATACGCAAACCATACTTTCTTCATAGTCTAGCAATTCCCAGGAGAAAAGACTGTGATTGCTATCATTTTGCTTCTCCCCTGTGGGAGGGGTTTTGTCCTTTTTCCACCTTTACTGCACTTCCCCCCCCCCCACCATACCATGCCCCTTTAGGTAGAATTTTGTTTCCTCACCCTTCCTTTGTCCAGCTGCCATAAATATGCAGACTTCAGTATGAATTGTGAACTCTTTGGGTTCCACGTGCATGCTCATTTCTTTTGTAATAAATCTAGTTTTCATGTAAGTTTCATGAAGTTGTGATTGCCTATTGACAAGAATGAAGAAGGAGCTGGGAGGTAACTTGGGGACCTTATGTAGTTTAGTGCTGTCGTATTAGATATAGGGAACTTCAGGTTGTAGGATTTCTGAGAAACACTCTTCCGCCCTTTAGAAATGTCTTCATTTAAGTGAGGACGAGGATTTGGGGGAGGAGGGAGGTCCTTATGATTACCTCCCTGTCTACCACCAATTTATCAACTCACTTTAGTGGATGAAGTCATATTTTCTTTCAAGGACATATCTATTGTGAATTGCTGGGCCTTTCTTCCATCCCTGCCTTGACAATCTTCTTACTGGCTTGTTGGTGCCTGAAATTCCATTAACTGGAGGAAAAGTTTTTCACTCTAGAATTAGAGATAAAAGGCTTAAAATGCAAATGAAAGGTTGCAAATGCATAATCCTCAACCAACAAGTATGAATTACTGCTTATCCCATCCTTTCCTATTTTGTTTTAATGTAGAGAGGTGAGACCAGGATAACAAGAGTAGAAACAAAGCCATAACTGGGAATTCCTGCTCTGGGGCAAAGTTAGTTGGGTGTATGGCAGCTAGATGGCACAGTGGCTGGAGTGTCAGGCCTGGAGTCACAAAGACCCATCTTTCTGAATTCAAATCTGACCTCAGATACTAACTGTGTAACCTTAGGCAAGTCACTTAATCTTATTTGCCTCAGTTTCCTCATCTGTAAAATGAGCTGGAGAAGGGAAACGGCAAACTACTCCAGTATCTTTGCCAAGAAAACCCCAAATGGGGTCATGAAGACTCAAACTAACTGACATGACCAACCAACAATGAGAACAGTAGTATGGAAGATAGCCCAATCTCTGGGACAGTTGCTATGGAAGAGATATTGCCTCAATCCCCTAGAAAGTCTGACCCTTTTCCTAAAAGATATTGGAGAAGTGGAAGAAACCAGAAAAGGGATACCAGTCAAAAGATGTCAGGATTGATGGCCCTGGGATGACTGTGTTATGTAATAGGGTTGACTGGAGAAGGACCTCAAGGCAAAGAGAAGTGACAGCAGTAAGTATGAGAAATAAATTCACTTTTCCAGAAGAGAAGGATGTCTCCCTATAGGTGAGCTCCTCAGGGTAAAGTGTCTTTTGCTTCCACATAAGTTATGGCTCTGAATAGTAGGGGAGTGGGTACCTGAAACAAAGATAGAGATCCCAATGAAAGGAAGGGAAAATATGCAGAAAGAGACCACTAGAGATACAGAAGACTCACTTCAAAGACTTTGTAACATAATCTGAGTTCGGGCCATGTTTACATATAAGAAGGTGGGAGTAAACAGAAGATATTGTTGGATGGGTGGAAACTTGAGTGATTTTTATTATTTAGCTGCAAATGCAGGAAGCAGTGCTTCACATGACTTCTATAGAGTCAAGTAGAATAGCTTGGTGGTATAATTAATGGAGTACTGGACCTGAAATCAGAAAGACCTGAGTTCAAATCTAGTCTCAGATATGTATTAGCTGCATGACTCTGGACAAGTCACTACATCTGCCTGCCTCAGTTTTCTCATCTTTAAATTGAGGATAATAGTAGCATCTAACTCACATGACAAAAAGATAAAATGATACATTTGTCAAGCATTTTGCAAACTTTAAAGTGGTATATGAATGCTAGCGATGATGACGACGATGATGACAATGACAATGATGATGACAATGACGAAGACAATGATGATGGTGATGATATAGCAGCCTGAGTTTCAGGCATCCTGGGATTTTACCCTGGTTTTCCACTAACCAATGAACCTGAGTAAGTTGCTTAATTTCTCTGGGTCTCAGTTTACTCATCCATTAAATGAAGTGGTAGGACTTTATGATCCCTTCTCAGCTATAGAAGTCAATGCTTTTCATGAGTATAACCAAGGTGTTCAAGTAAATTAATGCAATACTGTCTGAAAACTTTGCACTACCTTCTTTAAAGACAGGATTCTTTCTAAATCTTCCCATAATATCTCTCCTCAGAGCACTCAAAGTTTCCACAACACAGTTCCTAGCAAAGTGATCACTGAAGACAATGCTGCCTCGTCAATACATTTTCATCCACCTTTAAAATTTAAAGGCAGCCCGTCATGAGCACATTTCACTACCAGAGCAGGTAAAAGTTAAAAAGTGACCGTATCTCTTAATGAATTTATGAAAAGTATTCAGTCACTTCTCTGACTAATGCTAGCAGTGCTCTTGAAAGATAAAAGAATGATAAAAATTGGACATCTTCAAATAAAACCCACCTAAAACTCATTCTTCATCTTGGAAGCAGTCCTGTCTCAAGCCAGAGAATTTCCATATTTAAAGTAACTCATTTTCTTTTTTATTTGAGTTTGATCTTAAGAGAAGATATTAACTCATAGCTGGCCCAAAAGCAAGTGGAATCCAATTGTTAAAAGTTTCTGGGTTTCTTATTCTGGGCAGTTGGCACTTGGAAGAAAGAAAGAAAGATGTTGCAGAACCGTATGACATTTGTTTTTCTTTTATCAGCAAGAGGGTTCTTTCAGGTAAACGAATCTTTTCACATCATCTCCATCCTGGATTTTTGTCTTTGGATCCTTCCAATTTCTAGTAAATATTCATTACCCTTACCATCCAGCATTTCCATAGATGAGGGTTTGGCTATTCTTTGAGTTCAGTTCAGGAGGGAACTGAAGACCCAGGAGAGCATAATGAAAACTTTAGACAGCTTACACAGTGGTTGCATCCTGAAAGCTTGGCCAATTTAGAAATGTCTATGGTTTTCCATCCTTCCACAGAACTTCATCCAAATTTGAAAATCATGTAAAATTTACTGTGTACCCAATTAAAATCATTATTAAACCGGATTTTATTAAGCATCTTTTATGCACAAGACACTGAGTTCAGTGCTAGGGATAGAAAATAAGAAAAGAAAAAATCCCTTTTATTAAAGAGCTTTCATTCTACTAAGATTTGGGCTTTCATTAAGAATAATAATTGATTAGCCATTCCCCAGTTGATGGCCACCCCCTTGATTTCCAATTCTTTGCAAGCAGAAAAAGAATTGCTATATATATTTTTGTACATACAGCCATTTCCCACTTGTCTCATCTCTTTGGGATATAGCCCTAGAAGTGGTATGGCTGGGTCAAAGGCTATGCACATTTTTATAGCCCTTTGGGCATAGTTCCAAACTGCTCTCCAGAATGGCTGGATCATTTCACAACTCCACCAACAATGTAGCAATGTTTCAATTTTCCCATATCCTCTCCAGCATTTATCTTTTTCCTGTTTTGTCATGTTAGCCAATCTGACAGGAGAGATGTGGTACCTAAAAGTTGTTTTGATTTGTGTTTCTCTAATCAATAGTGATTTAGAGCATTTTTTTCATGTGACTATAGATATCTTTAATTTCTTCCTCTGAAAACTGCCTGTTCATATCCTTTGACCATTTCTCATTTGGGGAATGACTTGCATTCCTATAAATGTGCTTCAGTTCCCTGTATATTTTAGATATGAAGCCTTTATCAGAGACACTGGTTGTAAAGATTTTTTTCCCAATTTTCTTCTTCCCTCCTAATCTTTGTTGCATTGGTTTGTTTATACAAAAACTTTGCAATTTAACATTGTCATAATTATCAATTTTGCATTTTGTAACACTAAGGGGATGCCCATCAATTGGGGAATGGCTAAACAAATTGTGTCATATAAATGTAATGGAATATTGTTGTGCTAGAAGAAATGAGGAGCAGATGGACTTCATTACAACCTGGAATGACTTATATGAACGGATGCTGAGTGAGGGGAGCAAGACCAGGAGATCAATATACAGGATTACAGACACACGGCATCAGTAAGGACTAACTTTGATAGACTTGACTCCTCTCATCAATGCAAGGTTCAAAGACAGCCCCAAAAGACTCATGATGGAAAAAGCTATCTACATCCAAAGAAAGAATTATGGTATCTGAATGCAGATGGAGGCAAACTATTTGCTCTCTCCTTTTTTCTTTTTCCTTCTTTTTCTTCTGTTTCTCCATTCTTATGATTCATTCCATTGGTTATAGTTCTTCTTTACAATTGGACTATTAGGTTAATAAGTTCAATGTGAAGGTAAATATAGAACCTACATTGGATTACATACCATCTTGGGCAGGGGAGGATGGAGGAGAGGGAGAGAAATTTTGGAACCACAAAACCTGTGGAACTGAATGTTATAAACTAAAACTAAATGATGATGATGATAATAATAATAATAATAGAATGATAATTGACTCGTAAAAGTTCTTACAGAGTACTTTATATAAATATCTGACTCAAGCCTCACAACAACCCCTGGAGATGAATACTGACGTATTGTTGTCTCATTTTTTAAAACCATACTTGAGATTTCATTAATATAAGGAACTCTTATTGAGGAAACCCCTTTTGTCAATGAAGATTACCATATGTTCTGAAACTTAAAGCCTTAGAAAGTTACCTAAGGCACAGAGAGATTAAGAAATATCCCTTTTTACAGATGATGAAACTGAGCTTCAAAGAAGTTGAGTGACTTGCCCAAGATTACATAGTTAGTAACTATCAGTATCTGAACATGGGGTATCCTGAGTACATGTCCAATGCTCTATGCCTTGTGTGTTCTATTGAAATCATGCCCTGTCTTGAGAGGACAAAATAAATACTAACATACCATGAAGAGTAGGACTTTGGGGCATTTACAGTATGTGCATTTAATTTTTAAAATTCATATGTAAAAGTTCTCCTGGTTCATCAGAACCAACTAGCTCCTACTGTGTTCCAGGTGAATTCCCATCTTACTTGCCCCTAATTCCTGTTCTGCTCTGCTGTGCCCTGAAAACTATGTAGCATCAAAATACAAAATGTAGACAGCTTCTCTCAGGTTTATTGATTTATACCAACATCGGTTATATATGCTTCATCCCCTTTTTTCCCTTTGTTTCTTTGCAAAAGTGAGGAAAAACACAATTCTATAAACTTTTTTATCCTTTTATGGCGATCTTCTCCCCCTTTCCAAAAGAGAGGAGTCTGGCCTCTCCACAAAATGTGTTTCCTGCCCAGAGACTTTAAAGTCTCCAAAAGCATAACAAGGGTGCCTGAAAAAAGAGCTCGTTTCACTTCTCCCATTTGAATAGCAGCTGAGCCATCATCAATCCATGGCTATCTTATCTGGCGGTAACTTGTCAAGATAGTCTATGTGCTACATAGCTCTGCCATGTCAGGGCTTTCAGTCTCAAATGGCGATCTTGACTGTAACTGACACAGTGTCATTATGTTTCATCCATGGGTCGGGAAAACAAGACATCTCAGTTCCTGCTGAATCGTGAGGTTTCAGAGCAATCATGGAAATTTGTAGTAATAAAGATGCTGTTCATCCATCTTTATACATTTCCTTCAAATAAAGTAAAATAAATATATAGACACTGAAATGTTTGAAGAGATGACTGTATCATGAGTTTTGATAAACAAAGGAGAAAAATTGAAAATTGTATTTTGAACCATATATATGGATATTTTCAACTAGTACTGTGTTGATGATGATTAATGATTACTGGTCATTGATAATAATAATGATTATGATAATGATGATGATGATGATGATGATGATGATGATGATGACAACTCTTTTGCCTCTTGCACCTACTCCATGGAACCCTCCTGATCTCACTGTTAAGTGCCTCAACTAGCCCCTAATTCAGGCATGCACCAGTCACACTTCATTTTACTCCCCTGTTGCTTTTTCATCATCCACCTTGAATCTGTATAAGCATTCAAGTTGTGACCAAGCATACTGACTACTCAGGTGAATTATCTAGGGACAAATGATACCACCAGAAGGCCCATAGGTTATGAGGGACTATAAACATTCTACCTATGTGGTTATTCATAAGCCATTCAACTATTTGACCTTTAGCTTCCTAATATATAAAAATGAGGGCATTTTTTGTGTTTATTTATTGTTCTTCTTTTTATTGTTGGTTTTTATTAGTACTCTTTCCTAGAGGGGATGAGCTCCACTGGGCTCAAGAATTCCAAGCTTTAGTCTGGCAATATCTGGCACCAATGTGATGATACCCAAGCCTGAGGAGAGACCAGGTCACCTAAGGATGGAAGAACCAGACAAATTATAAACAGAAGTCAAAACTTCCATACTGATTACAGTGGAATCAGATCTATGATTAGCCACTGAAATTCCAGGTGAACTAGGGAGAACTGGTCTCCATCTGATCAATCAGTTGATAAATGGTCCCCATTGATTTCCAACATCAGAAATATAAATAGCAATTCTACCTCCATTAAAGGTACATTGAAATATATATGATATGATACAGTATGTTTTCACCTTTCCACTTTGGCACTGTGGTTTGTTTTCTGCCTTTAAATGCAGAACAGTACCATTGTGCAGCATTGAATTCTATTGAAATCATGTGACATATCCTAACATAAACAACCTCAGTTTGGTTTTTGAAAAAATTAATCTGTCATTTCTATTACCCCCTATATAGATCACATTTAAAAAAAACTAAAAAAAATCCTTAATACATAATTTCATGAACAAGAAAAAGCAAATTTCCACATTGGCCAAGTCAAAAAATTTCAAAAATGTTATTTTTCTTTCTGCATTTTAAGTTCATCATTTCTCCAAAGGGAAGGTAAATGGTGCATTTTATCTTCATCCTTTCAGTTTAGCAATCCATTGATCAGAGTTCTAATGTCTTTCAACCTTGTTTTTCTATATAATATAACCATCACTATAAATATGTGTGTGCGTATTTCTAGTTCTATGTATTTTATTTTGCATCATTTTATAGAAGTCTTCCCAAGTTCCTCGAAAATCATGCACTTCTTGATTTCTTATGGTATAATAATATTCCATTACACTCATAAATTACATTTTATTTAGCCACTCTCCAAGAGAAGGGGGAACTCCTTTAGTTTTCAAATTTTGGCTGCCATGGAAAGATATGACTACCATATAAATTTATTTTTACATATAAGTCCTTTTCCCCTTTCAGTGATTTCTTCGTATGAGAATGGGGCATAGAACTATCAGTTGTATAGAGGGGTCAAACAGTGTGGACATTCTAGTTACATTGGGAATAATTAATTCCAAATTGCTTTCCAGAATAGCTGGACCAATAAGCTCCACTAACAGTACATTAGTGTACCTGTTTTCTCACAGCCCCTCCAATATTTCTCATTTCTTTCTTTGTCTTTCATACTCGGATGGTGTGAGATGGTATGAGTTAGGACCTCAAAGTTACTTCAAATTGTATTTCTTTAATTATTAGTGGTTTAGAGTATTTTTTGCATAAGATTGTTGATAGCCCAGATTTCTTCCTTTAAAAATTGTTTATTCATAGCCTTTTATCATTGATCTGTGGATAGCTTTTACTTTTATACATTTAAATTATTTCCTTATACATCTTGGATATGAAACTTTCAGCAGAGAAACTTGGTGTAAAGACTTTTTTCTCCAGTTAGTTGTTTCCCTCCTAATTTTTATATTAAATTTTTTCATGCAAAAACTTTAAACTTTGTATACTCAAAATTATCCATTTTATCTTGTTTGATACTCTATCACTTGTTTAGTTATGATTTGTTAGCCTATCCAGAGGTGTAAAATGTGATTCTATATCATGTATCTCTTTATAACTTATCATAAAGTATGGTGTGAGATAGTGGTCTACACTTACCTTCTGCCAGACTGCTATCTAGTTTTCCCAGCAATTACGAGCACTCCCCTCCTTCTCTCAGTAACAGGGGTGTTTGACTTTATCAACCACAAAGCTACTGTGTTTATCTGCTTCTGTATGTTGTAGCTAATTTGTTTCACTGTTCTCATTCTCCACCCCCCACCCCGTCTCTCTCTTTCTCTCTCTCTCTCCCTCTCTCTCTCTCTCTCTCTCTCTCTCTCTCCCTGTCCCTCTCTATCTCCCCCAAATTGTTTTAATGGTTACTGCTTTGTAGTAAAGCTTGAGATATATTACTGATAGATTCCCTTCTCTCTTCATTTTTGGGTTACTATCCTTGAAATTCCTGTCCTTTTGTTCTTCCTATTAGTTATGCTATTTTCCTATATCTATAAAATATTATTATTTTAGTAGTTTGATTGGCCCAGTACTAAATAAGTATATTAACTGAGGCACTACTATCATTTTATTATATTGGATCAAACTACCCATGAGTAATTAATATTTCTCCATTTATTTAGGTCAGTCTTTATTTCTGCAAAGAGTATTTTGTAGTTGGTTTCATACAGTGCATTGGGTGAATTTTGGTAGATACACTCTCAATTATTTTGCAACTTATACAATTATTCTGGATGAAATTCACCTTTCTATCTTTTCCTTTTATTTTCTTAGTTATACATAGGAGTGCTGATGATTGATGTGGATTTATATTATATCTGAAACTTCGTGAAGTTACAAATTATTTCAATGAATTTTAGTAGACTCTCTAGGGTTCTCTAAGAACATCATCCTATCATCTGCAAAAAACCCAATCTTTTGTTTTCTCATTGACTCTATTATTCCCCCAATTTTTATTGTCATTTCTTGTTGCTATAGCTAGCACTTCTTGCTGCTGTTCAGTTGTTTCTTCGGTCATGTCTGACTCTCCCTGACCCAGTTTGGGGTTCTCTTGGCAAAGATACTAGAGTGATTTGCCATTTCCTTCTCCAGTTCATTTTACAGATGACTAACTGAGGCAAAGAGGATTAAGTGACTTGCCCAGGGTCACATAGATAGTAAGTGTCTGAGGCCAGATTTGAACTCAGGAAGATGAGTCTTCCTGACTCCAGGCCCTGCAACTCATACTTCTTGCACCATGCTAAATAATGCCCATGAGAAGGGTAATCAAAAATCAGGGTATTGTATTGATATCCTATTACTCCAGAGAAAAATTAAGTAAAAACAAAGCCCTTATGATCACAGAACATGTTTTCATCTCCGTTGTCTAATAAAGGTAGGAGATTCAGAAGAGAAAAGAAGAATAGTAAAATGACTACCTGGATAAAAAGATGACACCTGAAATGATGATGATTTGTATCTCCTGTTTCTATGTGATTTTGATTTTTTTCTGCTCAGTGTCAGACTTGTTCTTTACAGCTTAGAGATTATAAAGTATTTGGAATGTTTAGGTGGAGGGGCAGAACTCTTTTGTATAAGAAAAATTATCAAATATACAAGAATGAACTATGTATGTAAATATTTAAAATGTAATAGCAAGAAACATAGAGGAGAGAAAGAAAAAGGAAGTGGAAAAAGCACTTATAGAGATAGGAGGCAAGGGGTCAGAACAAATCAATGGGAGTGTGTCCTGGAGAAACTGCTAATAGAGGAAGGAGGGGAAAGAAGGGGAAGGAGGATGAAGGAAAGAGAAGAAAGGAGAAGCAAGAGGAAGGAATTTACAAACATGAGGCACAACTGGGCATATTTTGGTGTTTGTTCAGAGGATATGCATTAAGCAGGGATTAATGTCTGGGTCTAAAGCTGTCAGTATAAAGGAAAACTATAGTTCAGAAGCTAGGGAAGTCACTTGAAACTTGATGGAAGCAAGGTGGTAATCTGAGAGATAAACTGAGGGTCCAAACTAGGTATGTGAGAAATGTTAATTTACTTTGACCTTTCGTTTTTCATGATGCTACACAGTGGACAGCAGGAGTCAGGATTAAAAAGGAGTACTGAATTCCTCTCTGGTGGCTTATTGTGTCAAAGCCTTGGGCACCTTTGGAATGAATGAATTTTCGAACAGTCATGTGGTAGAAGTTGGTATTTATCTCTAAATTATACATATATGTATATTACATATATATGTTATATATATATATATGTGTGTGTGTGTGTATATATATATATATATATATATATATATATACACATATGTGAGAGAAAGTCTTGTGACCTATATGACAGAGAATTAAAGAGAAAAAGATCTTTCACAGGTAGAAGCACTTATAAGGCTACTCACGTGTAGGAAGGGGGGAAGGGGAACCATTATAAACTTAAGTTATTGCTGTGGGTGGATTTATTTATTTGTAATTACAGCAATTTCATGAAATATGGAAGCACGCTATTACCTCCTCCAAACATCTGTGGGTTTAAAAATGCTACTTTTTCCAGGGCATTTAGAAAAAACAAAATGAGATTTGCATTTCCCCGCTCTTTAAAATCCTAGAGTAGTAGATCATATGATGCATTTGTATTTGCAGCCAGAGATTTGTGCCAATTTAACGAGCTTTTACTTTTAATATAACACCATTTAGATCATGGGGCTATTTTTTGTAGTATCAAAATGGTCCTAAACAGTATTAACATTTTCACACTCCCTCTCCATAATCCCCTTGGCAATCCAAAACAATAATCGATGGTAAAGTAAAAGGTTAAAATCTTATTTACATAAAATTAAAGACATGAATTGAAATCATTCCTAGCATATATGAGTGTGTTAATGCAAAAGCACTCTGGGAAGGTCCAAAGGGTTGGAAGACCATAGAGGTCCATTTCAGATAAACACCTCAGATGTTCACCATCTTCTTTGGAAATAATTCAGTGCCTCCACAGGTGTATTATTACCTCTGTTTAACCAAGGGAATTGGAGAATTGTGGAATAGAGAGTTTCTTCAACCTTTGCCTCTTCTCCAGACACTGTCAAATGCAGTTGTTGCCTTTTTGCTGATACACACTAATTCTGAATGAATAACTGCCTTCTTCCCGCTACTCAAACAGTCCCTTTCTTGGACACTGTACTCATTTTTTGCCATTTTTTTTTCTTGGATCCTCAGATTGCTTTCTTCTGGTGTGATGTTGGACAAGTCTTAACACTTCATTGAGCTTTGAGGTGATTTCCGTCTCCACATCTATCAAAAGGAAAGGTAGGACCAGATGCATGGAAGTTGTGGTGAAAATGGGGGAAAATATAATACTGACCTTTGAGCCAGAATACCTAGGTTCTAGTTCTAGCCTCTCCAACATTATTGCTCAGGTAATGACCTTTTTATTGTTTTGTTTTTTTATACCTGACTGGTGCTTTTACCGGCTAAAGGTCACTCCTAGTAAGGAAACTAACTGCATCTTTTTTGGAGGCAATCAGGATTATGTGACTTGCCCAGAGTCATACAGCTAGTAAATGTCTGAAACTGGATTTGCACTCAGGGCCTTCTGACTTTGGGGCTGGTGCTCCATCCATTGTGCCACCTAGCTACCCCCCTCTCTTTTTTCTTTTCCCTTTTTTTCTTCCTCCCTTCCTCCTTCCCTCCCTCCCTCCTTCTCTGCCTCCCTCCTTTCCTTCCTTCCTTTCTTCCTTCCTTCCTTCCTTCTTTCCTTTCTTTTTTTGAAAAACTCACTCCAGAACTTTCTCTAAAATTTAGGCATAGAAAGTTACCTGGAGATACTGAGAGGTTAACTGATTTGTTCGAGTCAAATAGCAACTATGTGTCAGAGACAGGACTAGAATTCAGGTTTTCCTCTTTTTGATTATGGTTATTCACCTGACTTTAGACAAGGCCATCTTCTTGAGGAACAACAACAACAACAACAACAACAATAATAATAATAATAATAATAAAACAATATTTATATAATGCTTCAAAGTACTTTATATGCATTATCTCATTTGATCCCTCACAACCTTGATAGATCGGTGCTATTATTATCCCCATTTTACAGATATGGAAACTGAGGCTGATAGGAGTTAAGTGATTTGACCAGGGCCACACAGATAGTAAGTGTCTGAAGCAGGATTCAAATTCAGGACTACATGACTCTAAGCCCAGCACTCTATCTACTGTGCCATCTTGCTTTCTCAATTGTTTCCTAAGATGAGGAGAGTAATCCATATTTTATCTTTATACAGGACTGTGGAAGAGATCAAATGTCACGATGTACGTATAATCCTTTTTAAACTACAAAGTATTACATAAAAGTCGGGTCTTCGGGCAATGCTCTCCAAAGCCCCCGTTCTTGCTTTCAAATTCTACCTTTTCTGCTGCTCTAGGGCTAGGCCACCTCTTGTCTCCTTGTTCAGCATCAGCCTGGGAGTGTGTGTGTATGTGTTGAGTCTGGGGAGTGGCAGAGAGGACTGTTTCTGGCCATTTCAGACCTAATCCCCAAATGTCACAACATTACCCTGACAAGAACACACAGCAAAGTCAAATTCATTAGGTGGGTAACTTTATTTTCCCATTTCATGCATCATTTATAACTTGCTACAAGGATCCCAACAAGTCCAAAGCTTTGAAAAAGGTTAATGAGAGAAAAATGTTTGTGATTTTGAAAGGAAGAGAAAAAAAACATGCATTTCTGGGTCCCGGTGTTATCATAATTAATTAAGTAGTGAAAATAACTGGAGATATTGAAGTAGAGTGGTTAAAGGGAGGGTCTTAGAACCAGGAAGACCTGAGTTCAAGTCCTACTTCTGACATAGACTGTATGACTGGACAAATCACTTGACATCCTAGTACACCAGGCAACACTAAGACTTATCTATTTTGGTACCGGCATTATCTACATTAGGAACCTTCCACACAGATTAAAACAGAGTCCTGGACCAACGGAAATAAGTAAGTTATTCTGGTTTGCTTCCTCACCTTCCTCCCGAACTGCCATGTCACTAACCAAGTACTTACTAGTTGAATGACCCAGGCATGTGGCATCCTACATGAACCTCAGTTTCTTCATCTGTAATACAGAGATGATAATAATGTCTGCAATAACTCACAGTATTGCTATAGGGGCCCAATGAGGTACTTTATATCAACCACTTTACAAACTTTAAAGCAATATAAAAAGTCTATTATTATGATGAATGAAAATGATTAAGGGCTTACTATGAGCCAAGCAACCTGCTAAGGATTGAGGATATAAATATGGGAGGGAAGACAGTCGTTACCCTTAAGGAGTTTACTTTCTTGTTGGAAAAAGATAGTCAGGTATTCTGGATATTTCTGCTGCAGGCCAGTCCCTTGGCAGTTGATCAATATTGAAACAAAAACTATACCTGAAGAAGGGCATTTTGGTTTGGGAATTAACTGGCATGGTAAGAGGAGCCAGAGGGGAGTAGATTAATACACTCTTTCCAGTAGCAATGGTAGTGTTGATTTGTTTATGGTTCCATAATTTGAAAGTGGATATGGAAGAGTCACTATTGCTAACATGTCAAAGAGGTGATTTTCAATCATGGAGACACTGTTAATATATATTAATGAAAAGATGTAAAGTCTAAAATCTTCTGGAAGTTCACAGAGTCCTACTCAAGTCTAGGGTGTTGTGGAGAGTCTGAGATGCTTCCCTCTCCATGCAAGTGATTTCTTTTCCAAATATTTCTAGAACTTTCTCTCCTGGCTTGCTCTCAAATCTCTGATTCCAACTAGCTCCTTGGTTTTATACAGTTCCCACAGGGAATTACAAAGTACCCTAACCAATCTGAGTAGATTTCCCATCACACCCAGGATGATATTCAGTCCTTGTTCACGCCTAGTAGATAAGTGGCATGTGTTCTCACCTGATAAATGCATCAGAGTTAAGTAGAGTTGGATGATTTTGATACTATCTTTAAACAAGGGGAGAATAATCCTCTATGGATGTGGGAGAAGTGGGGCTCAGAAAAGAAAGGAAACTGGTAAAATCTAAACTTCAGGACTGGTCTATTATGAGAATAAGTATAGAGCGCAAAGACGTAATGGTTGAAATTAACAGGTAAACCAGCACAAATCAGACTTCACTGAAGATAAAGGGAGCAAAATGCAGAATGTGATTCTGTTAATATTTTGTCCAAACTGAAACTGTTTGTCAGTATTTGAGGTCTTTTTATTCTGGTAGTTTAATGCTTCGACCTTGATTTCTGTCCCCTCCTGCTGATTTAATTATCTAGTCAGATCCTTCTCTAGACTAAAGCTTAGAAAGGGTACATCACTTAATCAAATTTACACAACCAATAAGTAAATGTGTCAGAACAAGGCTTGAAATCCCATGATTCTTTTCACCATAGCCCATGAAAAATTATTTGAGAGGAGAGTTTTCCAAGGTGTAAGACTGCATACAGATTCTCCATTGCCTTCAGTTTTCTAGTTTACCTCACCCTGTTTTCTTTCAGCCAAAATACATTCTTACTCACTTCCTCCATCATTTGTTCCTCTCTACTCTGTTCCTAAATCCAAGTGTTAGCTGGCCAACATACTTAGAGTTACCTCACTTCCCCGTTTTGGCCCAGCCATGACCTTTCTTTGCATTACAACCCATAGCCTAGCTTTTCCAGGAAGCTTTTCTTGATTAGCCACATTGATTCCAACCCTCCCAAACCATCCTCATTCTACTACATTTACTTAATTATTCTACCCAAATTTCTAAACCCTAGGCTAGGCAATGGTGCTGGATTTGGAAATCGAATCCCTGACTGTGAATCCCAACTCTGAGCCTTAGTAGCTATATGACCTTAAGTAAGTCATTTTCCTTTTCTTCACCTTAGTTTCTTCCCTTATAGATGGAGTGAGTTGAACTACATAATCTTTAACATCCCTTCCTCATGTAAATCTCATGATCTTATGAACATGTGATCCCTCTACTAGTATAATGTGGAGGAAGAGAAGTAGGTAGCATTTTTACTCACTTTAATTATTAATTCTCTCTTTAGTTGGCTCCCTTTGGCCCCACATTACATATAGTAGACTTCTATGAGAAAGCCCTTTTTCATCATTTTTCCTTTGTTTATAAGTACCATGCGTCAGAGTGTAGAGAGGGAATGAAGTAGAAGAAAAGACTGCCTTTCCTACGGCAGCTTAAAATCTATAATAGATAATTTAAAAAACCAGATGTTCACGTACAATCTCTTTTAGACATATTAGTCACTGACTCACCATTCTGAAAGTAGGAATGGTGCTTATTCTGTCTAGGATGGGGGTAGAGGGAAGAATGTTAAAGAGGCCAACCTGGGCAAACATTTCCAACATTCTCTCCAAACTATATGTGTATGGAAGGGGGTAGGGCTGGGACAGGATTCAGGAGTGACCATTTAACGCAGCATTAGTGTGATTTAGTAATAACCAAAAGGTCTGTGGAAGTTTAGGTTCTCATCACATTATCTGTTCACCCACAGAATGCATGTGTGTCTCTGATTATGCCCAAGGATATGATGCTGGTTATGTTCTTAAATAAAGTAAAAAGAGGTCTCTCCTCAAAAAAATGAAAGCAAAGTAGAAAGGATTCTCAGTCACAATAGAAATTGGACTATATTGGTCCATTCAAAATGGTCTGAGAATGCACGTTCTATGATACTGAGATATTGCAATATATGTCAGTAAGGTCATGTTGTCGCTCATCCTTCATACTTGAAGAAGACCAATGATATCGTGGTGTCGGGGTTGAGGTAGGATGTATTCAACTGTTATTGATCATTCTAATACAAACTCAGAAGGCCTGTACAGGGGAACAGGTCAGGCACAAATAGTTTTTTGAACATTTGAGATGGAGGTGTCTCTCGATTTGCCTATTTTATGTTTCCTATTTGCTACTGAGATTTTGCTTTGCTTATAGAGCACAGCACCTTCTTTGATGTGGGCAAATGAAGCTAGAGGTGCTGTGCCAGCACCTCCCATGTCTCACAATCAATACTAAAGTTCTTCAGAGAGACCTTAAGATTAACCTGGTACCACTTCTTCTGCCCTCTGTGTGAGCACTTGCCCCTTGCAAATTCTCCATAAAAATTGTCTTTTAGGTAAACATAGGTTTGGTATTAGGGCTACATGGCCAGCCCATTGGAGTTGTGTTCTCAGCAGTAGAATTTAAACACTTATCAGTTCAGCTTGAGAGAGGACCTCAGTGTCTGGTATCTTATCTTGCCAGGTAATCTGGAATAACGACTGGGGAAGGACAAATGCTGTTTAGTCCCTGGGCACCAAAATTTGGAGGGTACTGAAAGCTCTTGCAGTCATAAGATCATAGAATCATAGTTCTAGAGTTATGAATCATGCGAAGCCATCTAGTCCCATCCCCTCATTTTATAGGGGAGGATACTGAAGTCAAATGACTTGCTCAAAGTCACAATGGCAGTAAGCAGGAGAATCAAGGTTTAAACCAGTTCTTCTCATTCCAAAAGCAATGTGTTTTCCAGTGTACCATGCTGCCTCTTCAGGTCTTCATCAGTTAGAAATAACTGAGCTTAGGACCTTGTTAACAAAAATAATTAATAAAAATTGGAAACTAATTTTCGTAGGAACAAAAGTCTGTAAACGAAGGGGGTTCTCCCTTATTGTAGAATGCCTAATAAATTATAGTATATGGATGTAATGAAATGTTGTTCCACCATAAGAAATAATGAAAGAGTTCCAGTGAAACTAAAAACTTGTATGAACTGATGCTAAGTGAAATGATCAGAACCAAGAAAACAATTGGTACAATAATAATATCATGAAGAAAAGCAACTTTTTTTTAGAATTGTCACCAATGCAGTGATAAAGCAAAATTGCAGAAGAATGATGACTAAACAAATTCCCCACTTCCTGAAAGAGAGAGGACAGATTCAAAATGTAGAATGAGACATATATTTTGAACAAGGCCAATGAGGGCATTTGCTTTCTTTGACCACGTATATTTATTAAGATTTTATTTTCCTTCTCGATAGAAGGGAGCAAAGCAAAAGGGGGAAAATATGAATGGAAAAATATGAATGTGAAAAATAATACAATTTAAATATTAAAATATGAAATATCCTATGTCCCTTTTCTCCAGGTGCTAAACGCCAAGCAGCTCTCCAGCAGCAATCTTTTACGTTGTAGGGTCCCCACCCATGTTTGTGTCCAGAAATCCCTGTCACTCCCCAACACAGATTGCTGTTGTGAAGGACGTCATCAATCCATTTGGCTCATATGAATTTGTTGCAAAAAACAAATTGATTTAAGGACATGTTTTGTACCACTGGCCCCAGTGCAAAAATCATGAGTTACAGTTACCAATATAGATACACATTTCTGAGGAAATTTTCAACATTTTTAGTCTTTACATTTTTATTGAAATTCTCATCAGTTTTTTTTTGTTTCAGTTTGTTGTTTTTTTTTTTTTTGCATTTTAATGCAAGTTGACTAAAAGATCTATTCTAAGAGAGGAATAAATCAGAGGTATTGATGACAAGACTTGCCACTCCCCCAATCAAAAAAAATATTGTTTCAGAAAGGGTCTCTTAGGTTTGGGTTTTTTTGTTAATTTGTGTTTGTTTTTTGTTTTGTTTTGTTTTCCCAATGCTAACCAAATGTCTCTGTACCTAACTTTATGACTTAATTTTTCAGGGTTGGAGATTGAAACCCGGTGAGTTATTCATTTTCTACATGCATGGAAGCTTCTCTCACTTGCTTGTTCACAGAGAGTACACCTGTTTCATTTGCCATTTCCTTGACTGAGCACTACCAGGCTTTGGAGCTGCTCCTACTTGCCACTCAGTCTCTCATCCCTTTGGCTATTTCTCTAGAAACACTTTCACATTTCCCCTCCTTTAAAAAAAAGGTAATGGTTTTATACTTCCCATCGACAGCAAACTCTTCCAATCAGCCTCCTTTTGAAGCTTAATTTGTACAATCTCAGAAGACAAAAGTTTCATTTAATTAAATTGTCAAAGATGAATAGATAACCAATGAATGTAGAAGCCCTCTCCTTTCCTCCTCTCTGAAATCGTTTTACCAGTATAATTTGGCCAAAGGCAGCACTGAGACACATTAGTAATTAATTTTGATTCTTGGTTATTTAAACTTAAGAATAATTAACAAGATTTGTCTGGCCTAACTGGGAATTACCTACTTAATAGCAGAACCACATTTGCAGTAGGTAAAAAGTAACTTAGTAACAAATGAAAATCCCATATTCTGCCAGCTAACCTGCTGTGAAAATCCTTTCGCATTTATCCATTATTATGTTACACTGAAAAATGTCAGATATTCTAAATTACATTTTCTGAAATTACCAGAGAACTTCTATTGAAAACTGCAGCCTGAACAGTTGTTTTTTTCAAGTGTTTTCTAGGATGACCTAATCCAGAAAATTTACCAAAAATGACTCAGAATCACTTGCTTTTTCTTAACATATTTCTGCTTAATGTCATTTAAGAATTTCATCAGTCTAGAAATACTTTATAATTCCCATAAATTTATTGTTTCCTGCCATTCTATTCAAAGGACTTAATTTCCACCACTAGTCTTACTTTAGAACAACAGCAATGTCAAGCTAGCTAGCCATGCTCAATTGTAGCACTTATACTAAATCCATAAATTGAATTCTTCCTTAATAGTATATAGGAAAAACGTGATTTTCAGAGGAGAGTCTTCAGTGCAATCAGAAGGTAAAAGGGGGTTATTTTAGAAACTCTTTCATACTAACGCATTGTAGGTTCCCATCCCCCCTCATTTTCTTCCAATATAAATAGTGCCACACACAAGCTGAAAATTTAGTGATAATCAATCATCAATCTGATCCTTAAAGCTCAGCAATCTCTCCCTGTAATCTAATATTTACCCTGAGTTCTCTGATGGGCAGTCAGCACCAATAAAATCATCATCATTTAGTTTCAACCTAGGCTACACATATCTCCCTATCCAATTCATCCTTCAAGACAGAGCCAAATCAATCTCCCCAAATCATCACTTTGATCATGGTAGATCCCTGCTCAAAAGACTTGTGATTCCCCTACTACCTACCAAATAAAGTTGTATCCCTTAGCCTGATATTCAACGCTTTCCATAATTTTGTTCTAACTTGCCTATTTATCCTCATTTTCCACTATTCCCCAAAATGAATTCATCTACCTCCCCTCCCCCTGCCCCCAACAAAAACTTGATTACACATTCTTCCATTTCCTCTTTTTGAAGCATCTTTTTATCTACACACACACATACACACACACACACACACACACACACACACACCACCTCTCCCCTCCATTTCTCTATTAAAGATTTGTTATCCTTCAGTGCCAACTCAAATGCCAGTTTTTCCAGAATGCTTTCCGGATCATGTCAGAAAAAGCAATCCTTCCCTCCCCCATTTCACTTTGCATCACTTACATGTAATACATCATATTTTATTTTGCATTATACATCTTTGTGTGCATCTCATATCTCCTATCCTAGACTGTAAATCTTTGAGAACAGGAGCTGTGTCTTAAGTAACTTTATAGCCCCCATAAAGCCTGATACAATACCTAAACTTGGAAGGAATAGAAAATGTTTTCCAAATTCACTGGAAAGGACTACCTTTGCCAAGGACTGCATTACATGATTGTTCATTCAATCTAATTCTTCCCTGATTTTTCCCCCCAATGAATAAAAAAAAAATACGAATGATGAAGTAACCAATGTAAGCTGAGGAGGTTGAAGGGGTATAGACAGTCTAAAAGTCAGTGAGGGATTGAGATGTGGAGGCTTTTAGTGTAGTTGGCTTTTTCAAGGAGTTTAGCTATAAAAGAAGGAGAGATATAAGATAATTAATGGAAATGGTCGAATCAAGGGAGGTTTTTTTTAAGGATGGGGGTGACATGGGCATGTTTGTAGGCAGCAGGAAAACATTCAGTAAATTGGGGGAGAATAAAAAATAGAAAGAGAGTAGGGGCAACAGTGGGGCAATCCACTGAAGAAGATAGGGGAGGTGGTATCAAGAGTAAACATCCTGATGTTTGCCTCAGCAAGAGGAAGCTCATCATGATCATCATGTAAGACAAAGGTGAGAGAGATGATGAGTAGAAATCTGAATGCTGTAGATGAGAAGAGGTGGGGGGGAAATGCATTTCTCCTGGCATACCATCATTTTTTTCAGTTAAGTGTGAGGTGAGATCCTCAGCTTAGGAATGGAGAAAGCAATGCACACCGTAAGAGGCTTGAAGGAAGAATAAAAATTTTGTAATAGCTGTTGTGGTACATGGAATAATGAATTGATTAGGGGATTTTAAAAGGATTGCCTTACTGCAGTGAGCATCCAGTTGAAATTATCTCATATAAATTTGTAGTGAAGCTAGTTGGAAACTTTTTGTGAAATTCTCCTGCTCTATTCAGCACCACATAAATAGAAGCAAAAGAACCAAAAGTTTTTGCATGCAACTATGAAATAAGATACACAGGAAATGGGGCATAGAAATTTATCTTGCCCTACAAAAGAAGAAGGGAAAGGGGGATGGGAGGGGAGTAGGATGACAGAAGGGAGGACTGACTGGGGAACGGGGCAACCAGAATATATGCCATCTTGGAGTGGGCGGGAGGGTAGAAATGGGGAGAAAATTTGTAATTCAAACTCTTGTGAAAATCAATGCTGAAAACTAAATATATTAAATAAATTAAATAAGAAAGAAAAAGAAGCAAAGGAACCAAATGGTGGTCACAATTCAAGGCAGGGCTTTGGCAAGACATGACCTTCAACAGGACAAGGGGGCAAAGTGTAGAACAGGGGTTCTCAATTTTTTTGGTCTCAGGACCCCTATTATCTTAAAAATTATTAAGAACCTCTTAAAAATTAAGCTCCCTAAAGAATTTTTGTTTGTATGGATTGTATTTATTGATATCTATAACAATTATTTATTAATTTATTTTAATGATAATAAAGCTATTACATGCTAAAAATAAGTAACATATTTTATGGAAAATGACTACATTTTCTGAAACAAAAAAATAGTGAGGATAACTACATTTACGTGTATACACATATATTACAATTTTTATGTCTGGTTTAATAGATGATAGCTATATTTTATATCTCCTTGTACATTCAGTCTGCTGCAATATGTTGTTTTGGTGGAATAATGTGAAGAAAGGGCAGCTAGGTGGTACAGCAGATAGAGTGCTAGGCCTGAAGTCTGGGAGACTCACTCATCTTCTTGAGTTCAAATCTGACCTCAGACACTTACTAGCAGTGTGACCCTGGGCAAGCCACTTAACCCTGTTGGCTTTAGTTCCTCATCTATAAAATGAGAAGGAAATGGCAAACCACTCCAGTATCTTTGCCAGGAACCCCCTAAATGGGTTCATGAAGAGGTAGATATGACTGAAATGACTGAGTAACAAAATATTGAAGAAAATCTAGGCTCATACAAATACATAATTGGAAAAACGTATGAATGTTTTAACAGGCAAATAACATCTTAGTATTATTATGAAAATAGTTTAGACCTTGTGGACTCCTTCAAAGTATCTCCAAGACCCTTGAGGTTCTTCAGACCACACTTTGAGAACCATTGGTATAAAAGATAATGAAGAATTGAGCTGAGAAGGGAGTTGAGACCAGCAAGGAAGAACAATATAACCCATACATGGCTGATGACCCAGGAAGGAACTGAGAGGAAGAGGTCTTGAAGGTAAGTGTACAGGGTTAAGCATAGGAAAAGATGGAATGATAAAAATTGTCATATAATGGAATTTTTAAGCTCATATACATGGAAGTACAACACTTCTAGATGATCATAGTAGAGGGAGGATCTAGAAGAATATTCTAACTCACCCACCATGATCAGAAGGGGAGCATTGAGCAGATAGATGAATGAAAGAAGCACTTCATTTTGCATCTGCTGCCCTGCCTGCTTTCAAATCCACAAATGTCTCTCTCCCTCCACCCTACCCTCATCCCATTACCTCTTCCTCCCTTTCTTGTCTCTTTTGTACATCTTCTTTAGTTTCTAAGTCCCTAGAGAGCATGGGGATGTCATTTATCATTATTATTATTAATTGTATCTCCAGAATTTAGCACAGAGCCTGGCACATTGTAGGCTTTTATCAGATATATTGGATTGGATTGCCAAAGACAGCAACAAAGATTGTGTACATGCATGTTCTGTAGTGTATTACCTGCTTATGTATCAATATAATCCTTGGGGAGCCATGACAAGAGATGCTTCTTCAGATACAGTATACCTTAATAACTGAGTCCTTAGTAGTGTCCTGACGTGAAAAGATAGATGAGAAAAACACAAAATAGTTTGAGTGTGGCAATATCAAGAATACATTGGAGTAGGTCCATAGCACTGAAATTCATGGATGGTCCAATTAACTTAGCCATAAAGCAAACAAACAAAAACTGAGGTTCACCCAGGTCTTCAAATGACTTAATATTCTTGCTGCGGTAATTCTGCATTGTGTAAGAGAAGTGCTTTTTTTCCCTTTTCTTCCTTTTTTTTAAGAAGAAGAGAAAAGAAGGCAATGATCATGATTAAAAGCTGTGGCTTTTACAACAAATATGTTCTAATGCCATTTTTATGGCATATTACAGGACCATATACCAAACCAAGGAAGACTAAAATGACACCCTTTACTTCAAAGTTATATATATTCACATATCAGAATAAGCATTTAAAGTAATCTTTACCCATGATTAGCAAGAATATTTTAGCAACACTTATGAGTGTTTATGAAATTTACAATCTTACTATCACCTTAGAACTGTATAGAGAACCCAGCACATCTCCCTAAGGATGACATAAACAACAGAATGAATGCCTAACATATTAACTTTATTGCTGGCAGAAATGAACACATGCATTTATATGTCAAAGAAATGGAGTTGAATAACTATGGTTCTCAGACTGTTGCTTATCCATAACTGCAGCCCCAAAATGACAACCTGGAAAACTCAAATGTTAATGTTCCTCAGAATTTTTAAGCTGTTTAATATTTGAATTGGTTATAAATGCTTTTCTGAGCTGGTGTGTTGTTGTTTTCCCAAACCAACCAAGCTTACTTTGCTTCAATACATAAGTCAATATTTACATAGGGGATATATAAAAAGGGCTTTGCTTTACAGCAGACCGGTTTGGAAGAAGTATGAAGGGAGAAAAGTAATTTCTGGATTAATTTCCTCTTGGGGCTATTCGCTATTAATATTTTTTAAGCATGGAGTGACCTGTTCATTATGGATATTTCTAACCAGGGGAAACCGAAACCCTGAAGAATAAATCTGAAAATGCTTTGTGCATTACTGACGACTGAAATTCCATTCCACAATCTCAGTGCCAAGATTCCCAGGGTGCCTTTGTAGAGTATAAATCATGACCAACATTGTTAAATCGCATTGCTACGAGTACACAGAAGGGGGTGGGGGAAAGTTGAAACACTTTGGAGCATTGCTTGCTTAGCTAGAAGAGAGTTATTTCTATTGCAACCCACAATGATAACAATAATAACAACTATAATAACATAATAATATGTATGTGATATGTGTGCATATATACATACGTGTATGTATACACACATATATACATTATACACATGCATGTATTCTCATGCATATATGTGTGTATGCATATGTATGTGTGTGCGTGTGTGTGTACACACAGGGGGCAGATAGAACCCTAGGGCTGGACTAGCTAACTTTTAAAGTAACTAGCTGTGTGACCTTGGACTAGTCACTTAACTGTTGTTTTCCTTAATCCACTGAAGAAGGAAATGGCAAACCTGCCAGTATCATTTGCCAAGACAACTCCATGGACAGTATTGGCAACTGACTGACTGAACAACAACAACAAATGTAAATACATACATACATACATACATATATATATATATATATATATATATATATATATATATATATATATCTTCTAAGATTTTTTAAGAGCTTTATGTAGATTATCTCATTTGACCTTCACAACAGGTAGGGGCTATTGTTAATTTCCTTTTTACAGATGAGGAAACTGAGACTAAAAGAGTTTAAGAGATTTGTCCAGGGTCACACAACTAGTAAATATGTGAAGGAAAGGTTGAATTCCCAACACATCTACTATCCCACCTTGATAAGAACCCCATTCCTTAGTTGTTATTATCCCCTTCCCCCAAGCTGACTTATATATCTAAACAGTATGGTTGTTAAAAAGGGGGGAGGAAGGTACATGGTGTAGTGGATAGACAACATCCTTAGAGTCCAGAAAAACTAATTTCAAGTCTTTCCTCTGAAATATATATGGGCAAGTGACTTAACCTCTCATTGTCCCAGGCAATTTTCTAAGACTAAAAGAAACTCTGACTTAGGAGAAAGCATGTGGAATTTAGGATCAAGGGCACTGCCTTCCCAATGTAGCTCTTTCTTTTACTTCCTTTATTCTGAGAATTGATGCCTTTGGAGTCTCTTCTGCTCTAAATCTATGATTCTAAGTTTCTTTAAAGGTGAATGTCATTTCCATACAGGGAGCTCCCCACATTGATGAAATTGAAGGTACTTTCCTAATCAAAAGAAAGGAAGACTTCGAATCAGAGATGCTGGTTTCAAATTCCAGTTCTGGGGAAATTGCCTATCTTCTCTAGGTTTGATTTTTCCTTTTTTATATAGTAAGAAGTTTGAAGTTGACCTCTAAGGCTCTTACTAACTGCAAACATAGGAAAAAGAATAAAAAGAGAAGGAGGAAGAAAAAGAGAAGGAAGCAAGGGTAGAAAGATAATGTCAACAGTTTTTTCAGACTCCAACCCCATCTGGCTTCCTGGCAGAAAATGGTATCACTTTTCTTGATGAAGAGTATAATGAAAACCAAGATGGCAAAGAGTGGTTGAGACCTCTATGTAATAAGTCCTACATAGCAGCTCTTCTAAAATAATAATAACAGTAACAGTAATAACAAAACTAACATTTAGATAGTCCTTTTAAGGTTTGCAAAATACTTTACAAATATTATCTCATTTGATCTCAAGGTGGTTTCATCAGCTTCTATTTTAGCAACATCCATAAATAGCATAAACATAAATAAAATAGCATAAATATAAATAGCAATTTCCTTGCTGAGCCTTCTAGTGGCACCTATAGCATCGCAGATCTTCTAAAGAAAAGCTTTTAAACTAATTTATTCAATAATTTTCTAAAAATTCGAGAAATGAATATGCAAGTCTCCATAAAATCATATAACATCTTGCTCTTAACCGTACCTTCAGATCCCTTCTAGAGCTTCCAAGAGACAGGAAAGGACTGGCCCTCTCTTGGACTAGGCTGCCTACCATGGTTATGAGCATGCAGACATTTATCCTCCTCCTGCCAAATTTTGGTATCTGGAGCAGCAGCCACAAATCTTTCTTCATGTATCTCCTCATAGACCAGAGCTACAAATGCAAAAAAAAAAAGCCACCATGAAAAACAAGTAGCAATTCCTAAGCACATAGAAGGTTGTGCAAACCACAATATACTAGTAGAGAACAGGCCCAGTGGGAACAGTACGATGATATAACCAAACTATATTGTGGTCCTTTAGCATTAGCATGTCGCTTTCTACATATGTCCATGAAGTACCTTTTCATATGTGCCATGGTCCCATGTGTTTCTTACATTTGTCCACTCTTCTTTTTTTTTGGAGGGGGGAAGGTAGGGCAATTGGGGTTAAGTGACCTGCCCAAGGTCAACAGCTAGTTAAGTGTGTCAAGTGTCTGAGGTCAGATTTGAACTCAGGTCCTCTTGAGTCCAGAGCCAATGATCTACTCACTGTGCCACCTAGCTGCCCCCCACACTCTTCTTGATTGTATATATGATGGAGTGTTAGGGTCCTCTACCCCAACACCCAACTTGTTGGGGTCTGTTATCCCCCAACACCCAGGCCTTTGTCCAGCAAAGGACCTGATCTCGCGGACAATGAATGGGGCGGGAGCTTAAGGTGGTAACTCCGTTTATTGTTTTAGCTAGCAGGATTTTTATATCTTTGGCTACGTAGGCATTAGGGCCGCCCTGGTTCTGCCTACTCTCCTCCCCTTCTCTTCCCTGCTAACCTGAAGTTCTCTGCGGTCAGGCAGTCCAGACAAAGAACCGGAAGTTCCACGTGCTCTGGCAAGCCCAGACAAAGAGCCGGAAGTGCCATGTTGGCAATAAAGGCGAGACCACTCCTCCTGTATCTCAGAGCCCTGAGTTTACCTCAGCAGGCCCTGGGCATGGAAGTCTGAGGAGGGCAGGAGTCCGCTCTAACTCACCTGTAACAATGGAGCCTACCCCAGCTTTATGAGCGAAACTTTTGTGTTGTTTTCTTAATATGCTATTTTATTAGATGTCTTTGGTTTCTTCTGATTTTGTTCTGAGGATGACTATACTAAAGACAGTCATTCTTATGGATATCCTCAATATAAAATAAACCTTCCCTCAGGTCTCCTTCTTAGCCTTTCTGTAGCTTTTCAGCCTCATGATGGATCCCTTCTCAATATACTGTCCGCCCTTGACTTTTGTGATATTACATGATCATGGTGCTCAGCAATTCAAACAAGTTCAAACCAGTAAAAACAAGTTTAAACCAACTTAAACCAGGTTAATCCAGTTCAAACCATTTAAATCAGTTCAAAAACAAGTTTTTTTAAAAAAAGCTTAAAGCAATTCTAGCCAGTTTAATCTAGTTTAAGCCAATTATAAAACCAGTTTTTAAAAAAGTTTATATCAGTTCTGACCAGTTTAATGCAGTAAGAAAAAAAAAAGTTTAATACCATTCAAACCAGTTTACTCATTTTTAATGATTTGGTTTGAATGGGATTAAACTGGTTTGAAATGGTTTAAACTGTATTTTACTGGTTTGAACTGGATTGATGATTTTGGCTGATTTGAACTACATTAAACTGATTTTTACTGGTTTAATCTGGCTTGAACTGGATTAAACAGGTTATTACTAGATTGTAATGGATCAAATTGGTTTAAACTCATTTGAACTAGATTGAACTAGTTTGTTTTCTTTTTTATTGATTTAAACTGAATTGAAATGTTTTTACTCATTCGAACTGGATTAAACTGATTTTTACTGCATTTGAACTGTATTAAGCTGCATCAAACTGATTTGTAGCTAGATAAGGAAGCTAGGTGGCACAGTGGATAGAAGACCAGGCCTAGAGTCAGAAAGACTTATCTTTCTGAATTCAAATCTGGCCTCAGACATCTACTAGCTATGTGACCCTGGGCAAGTCACTTAACCCTGTTTGCCTCAGTTTCCTCATCTATAAAATGAGCTTGGGAAGGAAATGGCTAAACCACTTCACTATCTTCACCAAGAAAACCCTAAACTGGTTCACAAAAAGTGAGACATGACTGAAAAAGAACTGAACAAAAACAACAGCAATAATAAGAATGACACAATGAATAAAGCACTGGGCCTGGAGTTAGTAAGACCTGAGCTCAAATCTAGCCTCAGAAACTTACTAGCTGTGTGACCTTGGACAAGTCACTTAACCCTTTTCACCTAAGTTTTTTCATCTGTAAAATGAGCTGGAGAAGGAAATGGCAAACCACTCCAGTATCTTTGCCAAGAAAACCCCAAATAGAGTCACAAAGAGTCTGAAAAAACTGAAATAACTCCACAACAATAAGACCTGATTTAAAATAGATTAAACTGATTTGAACTGGTCTACACTAGATTAAAGTGATTTGAGCTAGAATCAACTAATTGGTTTAAACTGGATTGAACTGGTTTGGACTAGATTTAACTGGTTTGAACTGGTTTGAACTAACTGGTTTTAACTGGAGCAGGCTGGGCCTAGCACTCTCTGCCCCCCAGAAGCCCCAAAGAAGGGAAGAAAACTTGCATGAGAAGAATCCCCATGGGCTCTAGAGCAGGGGGAGGAAGAGCTGGGTTTGCCCATGGTCCCACACGGGGGAGTCATATTACAACAAAGAAGACTGATGAGCTATATTTTCGCATAGACATACATCCTTAGAGTACCTTTAATCTGGGATAACACTATCCAGCCAACCCCATGTGTGAGTTGAAGGTGCTTTGAAGTCTTTCTTTAAGTTTTATACCTTTCAAACATATTATAGAACAGTAACCAACTACAGTAGGAGATCTTAACCTGGGGTCCACAGGTCTTCAAATGTTTAGTGGTTAGATTTCAAAGGATCCATTAACTTGGACACAAAAATACCAGAAACAACTTTATTTCACCAGAATTGATTTCCTTTATAATCCTATGCATTTTGCCTTAAGTATTTAAAAATATTATTCTGAGAAGAGGTCCAAAGAACTCTAGTAGGCTGCTTCAAAGTGGTCCATGAGAGAATAAAGGTTAAGAACACTTGGGCTAGTCCTTTTCCCTCACTGGGCTTTGTCTCCTCTATGGAATGAGAGGGTTAGATTACCAGAGGTGGGGAACCTATGGCCTCAAAGCCCTTTGACTGAATCCAAACTTCACAGAACAAATCTCCTTAAAGTATTCCTTCCATAAAATTTGGACTCAGTCAAAAGTCCACACCCAAGGACCTAAAAGGCCACATTTGATCTTGAGGCAGGAGGTTTCCCACTCATGCTTTAGGGGATATTTTTTGAGTTTTCAAAACTCATATTTTAAGTGACAATAGTTTACTACATCACAAAGTTACTAGTTTATTTTTGCAGAATCGATTGTCTGAAAAAATATTTTTTCCAGTTTTTTTTGGGGGGGGCAGGGCAATTGGGGTTAAGTGACTTGCCCAAGGTCACACAGCTAGTACACATGTCAAGTGTCTGAGGCCTGATCTGAACTCAGGTCCTCCTGACTCCAGGGCCTGTGCTCTAGTCACCATACCACCTAGCTGCCCTTTTATTTTTTTTCCAGTTTTGACCACAAAATAACCCATATTTTTTTATCTCCACATCACCAAATTTCCCTCTCCCTTCAAGGTCCAGGTCCTACTAGAAGCCTTTCCTAATTCCAATAATTGCTAGTGCTTAACCCTCCTGAAATTTATTTTATGTATTTTGTTCATCCTTTATATTTACTTCCCCTGCATACTTGATTTATTCTATAAGTTCTATGACACTAAGGTCAGGGGCTGTTTCATTTTTACTTCTGTATGCCCAGCACTATTTCCAGGGACTTGAAGAGAAGTAGGAGCTCTCCAAATGCCAATATGATATACCCCTTTTCAAATCACAGGGAAAAGTGAATCAAACTGTCTTGGTAAACATGAGTTCCTAAGATTTCATTAGCCAAATCTCAGTAGTGACTTGGAAATGATTATGACAATGACATTCTTATTTTATCTCCCTTTTCCCCACAACAATGGTGTTCTCTTAAAATTATTTAAGAAATATCTGTTCACAAATATGGTAGATGTCAGGGAAAAACAAAGCAAAACAAAACACAAGCACAAAGAAACCTAGAATATTTTGTGTGAACGGATAGACCCAAGTCAGGGACTCCTGCTTAATTCTTTAGTAAAAACTGTTATGCAAATGTAATCAATTTTAGAAAGCCTCCTTTCACAAACACCTGTTCTGGAGAGTGAACCTTGAGAGTAGGCTGTCATTGCTTAAAACCAGAGCTAAAGATAATCGTGAGATGTGTTAAACAAACAGACAAAAAAAGGCAAAATCTGATTAGAAGCATGACTACAGAAAGTCAGGTTGTAGATTTCACAGTTGCTGTTTCTGATTGGGATGAGATGAGCAACATCTTATTCCACAAAGCATTTGTCACAGGGCTTTCTCTAGCTTCAGAAACATGAGGTGATTGCTGTCACCTTTTACTCAGTATGAAATCTTCATTTTTTAAAATTTGATGGTGGGTTATCCCAATAGCATCTGAGAAGATATATAATAACACAAAGGTTCATATTCTTTTTTGTAATGGGTGAGGGCAAGACTGGAAGGAAGGAGACAAATGTTTAGGAAGTGCCCACTATGTGCCAGAAACTTTACAAATGTTATTTCATTTGATCTGTAAAATGATACACAGGGAGGTAGATGATATTATTTTCCCCTTTTTACAGTTAAGGGAATTCAGAGGTTAAATGACTTGCTGTTCACTTGCTGATCTCTCTTTCACTGATAGCACACAGGAGGCACTGGAGGTTTCAGACTCCAGCCTCTAATAGGTTCACTCTTGAACTGGTCAGACAGGAAGGACAGCTTTGGAGCGGTTAATAACCAGCTTTATTCTAATCTAATCTTCTCCTTTAGTGTAGATAATGAAGCACAAACTCCTACAGTATTCTCTAATCACCCTTCTCACAGGGGCCAGAGAGAAGGTGAGGGGGCAACTACCCCTACATCTTGAGGGCGTCAATCGAGACAGGTACAACTTAGACATCCCCTAAATCCCCTCATCCTTGATGGGGGCTAGTCAAGACACATTCAGATTCCCCTGTGGGTTTCCCATGGATTCCCCATGGATTCCCTGTGGATTTCCTGACTCACTGACCAATGACCACCTGTTTTATAGGGCACCAAACAAAGAAGGCATCTTGCCAACATTGAGCTCACAAGTTAACTTTAGCAATATCATCATTCTGTGCAAGCACAGAGTTTGAAGCCAAGTAAACAAGCATTTACTAAGTACCTAATATGTTCCAATATTTTAGGCACTATTTTAAATGCTGGAAATACAAAGAAAGGCAAAAACAGTCTGCTCTCAAGCCACTCATAGTCTAATGGGGAAGTCTTCATATAAACAACTTTGTATGGGCAAGATACATACAGGGTATGTTAGAGATAAGCATTAGAGAAATGGCACTAGCATTAAGGGGGATCAGGAAAGACTTCTTGCAGAAGGCAGGATTTTAGCTGAGACTTAAAGATGAGAAATCTAGGAGGTGAGGATATGGAAGGAGAGCATTACATTGCTTTGAGACCTCTAGGGATAGAAAACTAAATCCTTCTCTATATAGCCCATTCCACTCCTCTTGTTGTTCAGCTCTTTCAATAATATCCAAATTTGTGACTCCATTTAAAGTTTTCTTGGAAAAGAGGGTGCAGTGGTTTGCCATTTCCTTCTTCAGCTCATTTTATAAATGAGAAAACTGAGACAACCAGGGTTAAGTGATTTGCACAAAGTCACACAAATGGAAAGTGTCTGAGTATGGATTTGAACTCACGAAGATGAGTTTTCCTGATTCCAGGCCCAGTGATCTATCTACTATGGCACCTAGCTGCCCATGTAAGGGCATAATAATCCCTGTTTTCCAAGGCTAATAATTTTTGCCAGCTTAGAACTCATAGGCTTTTCTTCTTCAAATATTTAATGAGATGAAAATCTTTTCGTACAGTTACCCAACTAAGAAGGGAGCCTGAGTGGAGATTCTCCCATAAAAAAAGGTCAGTCTCATTTCCCGAGATTTGGCTGGGATGGGAAAGGCATTTCCTCTCTGAAAAGACTATACCTAGCCTAAGGTGCAAGACTGTTTAGAAGACAGAACAAACTAGGGCCTTTGGCCTCAATCTCTTTTGCTTGGCTTTGTTTTGTTTTGTTTTGCCACAAATATTCCCTGATCAGCAAAGACAATATCTCTATCAGGGGCTTCACCATGACTTAAAGTCAGAAATCCCATGTAGCTCCTTATTTAAGTTACACAGGAGAATCCTGGTCCACAAACTCCACAAAGCAAAGTGCATTTGACCCACTGCAGTTTTCTTCAGGACACCCAAAATGCTTTCAGTGTGTCATGCACACAAATGTAAGAAAGTCCAGATAAACCCAGAGAACAGCATCAGTTTCTTCCCCATGCCTATCTGTATTCCTGACATTTTATATATATCCAGCAAGGATTTTACCTCACATAATAATTCACCACAGCCCTCTGGAGTTCTAATGAAATATGCATGCTTAATAATAAATACAGAAAGAGGTAAGGGTATTGATCCAATATGTCTCCAGATAGGGACTGTAAACCACAGAGGAAGGATTTAAAGTGGATTGAGCACTGACAAGTTATTCTAGGGTTGTCTATATTTGAAACAAAGATGAAACCTTAATCTTGTTAAGCAAACAAACTCCATTCAAGGTTTCTGCATCCTAAAAATCTTCACCACCAGAGCAGGTGAGGGGGGTGTGGGAGGAAGGAGGTGGATGGGAATCTTGAAATTAGAGGGGGAAGTCTGTGCATTCACTCCACATTCCTGGCCACTATTCTCTCAAGGGGCAGGCCACTTGAGATGGTGACAATGAAAGCATAGCCACTTGATATTTTGGGTCCTTCACAGTGAAAGGCATAAAGCACATATTTGAACCCAGAGATGTCAGTGGCTTCAGGTCTAAATAAATTGTCAAACTCTTATTTAGTTATAAAGGATGAGACTATGTGGATATTGTTATAAATATCAAGACTAATGCAATAGAGAGATAACAAGATATAGAAGAGAATTAGACCTATAGTCAGGAAGAACAGACTCCAATCCCACTGATGATGCTTATTGTATGACCCTGGATACATCACTTAATCTTTCAATTATAACACCTATTCTTCCTAACTTGAGTTCAAATCCAGCCTCAGAAACTTACTAACTGTGTAACCCTGGGCAAGTCACTTAATCTCAGGCTGCCTTAATGTCCTCAATTAGAACATGCTAATAATAACAATGCCTACCTTCCAGGGTTTTTGTGAGAATAAAACTAGATATTTTTAAAGCACTTTTGCAAACCTAAAAGTGCTATAAAAGTACTACAAATTCTTATTAATTGTTCATAATAATAATAATTATTATCATTATTATACATTTAGGTTCAACTTGCACGCTATATTTTTTTAAAAAAGAAATACAATGGGACTGGAAAATAATCACCCTAGGGTGAAGAAGTGATTAGATATCTACTATAAATGAAGACAAAAGGCAAAAAATAAGGTAAAGTTTTTTTTTTTAAAAAGCATGATGTCTGGAATCAGGGCATCTAGGCTTAAAGACTAGCTCTGATATCAATTTGACTTTGTAACTATGAGCATATTACTTGACCTCTCTGGTTCTCAACTCCATGGTTTTTAAAATGATAGAATTCAATTAGATGGCCCCTTAAGGTCTCTGACCATCTCTAAATTCCATTGAATAAAAAGAATGCAGTTTCTATTGGCTCAATACTTTTGTTTAATAATCCTAGAAAAGCAGGGATGAAAGAACATCATTCAGAACTATGATAATAGCTGGTATTTGTATAGCATGTATAGGTGTATAAAATTATTTATTCAAACTACCTTATTTGATCCCTTCAACAGTCCTTCAAGACAGACACTACTGGTGTTAATATTCCCATTTTAAAAATGAAGAAATTGAAATCCAGAGAGTAATATGCTTGAGATCACATGACTAGTAAGTCAGGATGAAATTAAAAATTAGATTTTTCTAAGTCCAGATCCATCCCTCTTTCTACTATGCCATATGGCTAGTAAAAGAATCATTGATAAAGAAACTTGGCTCAGAAAAGATGAAGTCTCTTGAAGTCATAATGTAGTCCAAGACAATATGTGCCATTGAAAAGATAATTTCACCATTTAAAACTTTACCAACTAAAAAGAAACCACTAGTGTTAACTGCTTCAGAAAACCAACCATACAAAAGAAATAAGATAAAGGAAGAAATGGAATAGCTACCAAATAAAGCCAGATTGGAAGACCCCCAGAAGGATGAGGTGGAGTAGGTGGGAGAAACCTAGTCAGATTCATGGTGTCATGTCCCTACTTATGTGTTTCCCTCATTCTTGAAAGAAGAAATATGAAGAGATTTCTTTTTGAAGAAATAAATGTGATATAAAAACAAAAATAAGGTTTTTTAATTGAAAAATGATGTCCTGGGGCGGAGCCAAGATGGCGGCTGGTAAGCACAGACTAGAGTGAACTCCGTACCCGAGTCCCTCCAAAAACCTATAAAAATGGCTCTGAACCAATTCTAGAACGGCAGAACCCACAGAACAGCAGAGGGAAGGAGGGCTCCAGCCCAGGACAGCCCGGATGGTCTCTGGGTGAGCTCTATTCCACACGGAGCTGGGAGCTGGGAGCTGGGAGCTGGGAACGGAGTGGAGCAGAGCCCAGCCTGAGCGGCGTGGACGATCCAGGCCAGAAGCCGGGCGGAGGGGGCCCTAGCGCCCTGGATATGTGAGCTGCGGCGGTTACCAGACCCCTCGACCCACAAACACCAAAGACTGCGCAGAAGGTTAGTGGGAAAAGCTGCGGGAGTGGAAGGAGTTCGCGGTTCGGCTTCCAGCCCCGGGGGCAGCGGAGGTGGGGCAGCTACAGCTGTTGTTACTTCCGGCTCCAGGCCCACCTGGTGGGGGGAATTAAGTGGCGGATCACAGCAGGGGTGCACAGCCTGCCGAAGATCTGAGCCCAGTCTGGACTGGGGGTCCTTGGGGAAGGAGGAGTGTGGCTCTGACAGAGCTGGCACCTCCCCCCCAAACGTAGAACATAGAACTCTGTAATCTACAAGCAGTCATACCCCACTGAAAAACTCAAGGGTCAAGTTAGTTGGTTGGGAATATGGCCAGGACGCGAAAACGCGCCCAGATTCAGTCTCAGACTTTGGATTCTTTCTTTGGTGACAAAGAAGACCAAAACATACAGCTTAAAGAAGACAGCAAAGTCATAGAGCCTACAACCAAAGCCTCCAAGAAAAACATGAACTGGCCCCAGACCATAGAAGAACTCAAAAAGGATTTGGAAAAGCAAGTTAGAGAAGTAGAGGAAAAATTGGGAAGAGAAATAAGAAGGATGCGAGAAAACCATGAAAAACAAGTCAATGACTTGCTAAAGGAGACCCAAAAAAATACTGAAAAATACACTGAAGAAAACAACACCTTACAAAATAGACTAACTCAAATGGCAAAAGAGCTCCAAAAAGCCAATGAGGAGAAGAATTCCTTGAAAGGCAGAATTAGCCAAATGGAAAAGGAGGTCCAAAAGACCACTGAAGAAAATACTACTTTAAAAATTAGATTGGAGCAAGTGGAAGCTAGTGACTTTATGAGAAATCAGGATATTATAAAACAGAACCAGAGGAATGAAAAAATGGAAGACAATGTGAAATATCTCCTTGGAAAAACCACTGACCTGGAAAATAGATCCAGGAGAGATAATTTAAAAATTATTGGACTACCTGAAAGCCATGATCAAAAAAAGAGCCTAGATACCATCTTTCAGGAAATTATCAAGGAGAACTGCTCTGTTATTCTAGAGCCACAGGGCAAAATAGAAATTGAAAGAATCCATCGATCGCCTCCGCAAATAGATCCCAAAAAGAAATCTCCTAGGAATATTGTTGCCAAATTCCAGAGCTCCCAGATCAAGGAGAAAATACTGCAAGCAGCCAGAAAGAAACAATTTGAATATTGTGGAAACCCAATCAGAATAACCCAAGATCTGGCAGCTTCTACATTAAGAGATCGAAGGGCTTGGAATGCGATATTCCGGAGGTCAATGGAGCTAGGATTAAAACCTAGAATCACCTACCCAGCAAAACTGAGTATCATGTTCCAAGGCAAAATATGGACTTTCAATAAAATGGAGGACTTTCAAGCTTTCTCAGTGAAAAGACCAGAACTGAATAGAAAATTTGACTTTCAAACACAAGAATCAAGAGAAGCATGAAAAGGTAATCAAGAAACGGAAATTGCAAGGGACTTACTAAAGTTGAACTGTTTTGTTTACATTCCTACATGGAAAGATGATGAGTATAATTCATGAGACCTCAGTATTAGGGTAGTTGAAGGGAATATGCATATATATATATGCATATATATATGTTTATGTATATATATAAGTGAATGTGTATGTATGCATGTATCTATGTGTATATGTATGTATGTGTATGTATGTGTATATATATATATATATGTAAAAGAAAGAGAGCAGACACAGGGTGAGTTGAGGATGAAGGGAAGATAGCTAAAAGAAATAAAATGAAATTAAGGGATGAGAGAGTAACTTACTGAGAGAGGGAGATAGGGAGAGATAGAATGGGGTGGATTATCTCCCATAAAGGTGGCAAGAGGAAGCAGTTCTAGGAGAGGAGGGGAGTGGGCAGGTGAGGGGGGAATGAGTGAACCTTGCTCTCATCAGATTTGGCCTGAGGGGGAATACCATACATACTCAGTTGGGTATCTTACCCCACAGGAAAGAAGAGGGAGGAAGATAAAAAAAAAAAATAAAAGGCAGGGGGATGATGGAGTGGAGGGCAGATGGGGGTGGAGGTAATCAAAACAAACACTTTGGAAAGGGGACAGGGTCAAGGAAGAAAATTCAATAAAGCGGGATGGGTTGGGAAGGAGCAAAATGTAGTTAGCCTTTCACAACATGAATATTGTGGAAGGGTTATACATAATAATACATGTGTGGCCTAGGTTGAATTGCTCAACTTCTTAGGGAGGGTGGGTGGGAAGGGAAGAGGGAAGGGAATTTGGAACTCAAAGTTTTAAAATCAGATGTTCAAAAACAAAAAAACTTTTTGTATGCAACTAAAAAATAAGATACACAGGCAATGGGGCGTAGAAATTTATCTTGCCCTACAAGAAAGGAAGGGAAAAGGGGATGAGAGGGGAGGGGGGTGATAGAGGGGAGGGCTGACTGGGGAACAGGGCAACCAGAATATACGCCATCTTGGAGTGGGGGGGGAGGGCAGAAATGGGGAGAAAATTTGTAATTCAAACTGTTGTGAAAATCAATGCTGAAAACCAAATATGTTAAATAAATAAATTGCATTAAAAAAAAAAAAGAAAAATGATGTCCTGATCTACATGTAGACTATTCCCTTTAAGCAACTTTTCATGTTTTAGAAAATTTGACACATCCATTAATTAATTAATATTCTTAGTCACTATTTTTGAGAAGGGAAAGGGAAGATAATATCAATGCTTAAGGAATTTTTCCAAGTCTTTGATATTTTCCCCTCTTTTAGATACATTGAAGACTAATCTTTCAATGTCTTCAAAATTGTGTCACTGTCAACACAGACTTCCTCTATTTATTATTGGTGTAGTAAGGTGGTTGTTCCTATTTTTACTCCCCTTATTGCTAGATACTTCCACATTGAGAACCATGATTTGAAATTTCAAATGTGATGACTCTGCCATCACTTGCAGGAAAAAAAAAGTTATAAAAATCTCAAAAGATATCTTACATTTTTTCATCTGTTTTCTGTAATTTCCAGTTTCATTCTTCAATATCCTCAGGATTAGTTTACTTAGCTTTCTTAAAAAGCTTTACTAACAAATCTTCTGCAGACTTGTTTTTACATCCATTGCTTCTCACTATTTCATGAGTTAATGCCCATGATCTTCAACCATCTCCTCTATAAGCTCTTCCGAACTATCTTATAATCAACCAAAGTAGCATTATTCTTTGCTAACATATGGCTCTACTTGACAAGGATGGTCTCTACTTGTGGTGGTTTCCAGGCTTTTTTGGTGTCCTTGTATTGATTGAGCAGTATCTATTAAAATATCCATAGTGAATGATAATAGTCTATATTCATATCTGTTCTTTAATGTATTTCCTCCATTCTTTGGCCTCAGTTTTTCAATATAGCAGGTTAATGCTGATTCAACTCCATACTTTGTTACTTTCACATTTTTTTTGGTTCTTTTGGTTTCATATTGATTTTTACCTTTGTTTTTATGAGGTAGAACATATCACTAACCAAGCATTTCATATCTGTTAAAACTGATAAATTTCATTTTATGTTTTATTTAGTGCTCACCATGTTTAGTACTTTTTCACTCCTCTTAAAGCAAAAGCTCATGTTATAAAGACATGAACTTTCTGTATCATCTTTAGATCTTTGACTACCCTTACTCAAATCATGTTTTGCCCTCTGTAAACCTTTGGATTTACATCACTTAATTTTAAAGTATATGTTCATTTAATTTGGAAGTTCTAGATAAGTTCTCTTAATAATTTCTCTACCTCCTGACACAGGTTTTGGCAAAGAATCTGCGAGTATTTCCATGGTGATCTTGTAAATGCTTATCATGTGCACTGTGAGAGAGATGACCAAATGCTTCAAGAAATGATGTTTCTACTGTCCTTTGAGACACAATAATATCAATTCCATGAATTCCTTTATTTGTCTTACCAAGGGAGCCCATGAGCCTTCCTATGATTTACTTATAGTTTTCTGCTTTCAATGATGGTAAGGATCTGAAGATTGGTATCATCCAATTCCACCAGTGTTATGCTCATTCATTAGTCACTATGCCAGCAAATTATATTTTGAGCAATAGTTAAGCTAATGTTGATCTAAAACCTGTTGCTCTTAGCACCTGCTGCTAACTTGTAAGCCATTCTAACAACATTACTACAAAAGTAAAGTACAAAGAGATATTTTTAATTTATATATATGCATATAATTAATTTATTATATATTGTATATAATTTATAAATATATAATTTTTATTATACTGTAACAACAATTTTGCTATCAGCTGCTGTGGCTGTGTAAGACCAACAACACCAGAACACAGGAATGCTGCCAGCACAGTTTTTTGATCTGCTTTTCTAAGGAAAGCAACTTTAAGGGGTTAATAACCTCACTTTAATCAAACATACATATATAATTCACTTAGTTCAGGGGGGAAAGCCACCACCCTGAAATTCTAAGCAAATACAAACAGAAATTACAAACAGAAAATATCAACAGATCAAATAACACAAACCAGTAGACAAGTTTCTAGCTTTCTGTACAACATCTCAATACATAGTTACCAGGGAAGCACCAACATCTGGGTTTTCAAGCCAGGGAGTCCTTAACAATGGCTACCCAGAGTCTCATCTGCTCAAATCACACAACATTCTTCCAGTGAGTGAGAGCCTCAAACAAAATGCCAACCTCTGAGTTTATATACCCTTCTTAGATCCTGAAGTCTTCATATACATTTAGTAAAAAGGTGTGGGCCTAGGGCTTCACATCTAGATAGCAAAAGGGTGTGGGCCTGGGGCTTTGCACCTAGCAAGACTTAATCTAAGGCACTTGATTACTTTAGCATTCTAAAAGAGAAAACACTAAAAAAAAAAGTCCTACCTTAATTACCATTACATATATTAATACAATATTATATATGTATACACACACACACACACACACACACACACACACAATTTAATTTATCTTTCTTTTCATACATGGCTGTGGCCATGTGATCCTTGGACAGCACACTCATTTTCTTCCTGGGCCCACACTTAAACATCTCCACAATGGCAGATAAAAATCTCCCAGAGCTTGTGTTCCATTTAGTTTTCAATAATACAAGGTCTCCTCAATGCCATAAAAAGGCATTGGAGGAGGACTTTCTGGAGAGAAAACAATATTACACTCTAAAAAGGAAAATCTGTGTAACTGCTAATCAGTTTGTTGTTTTCAATAGAGCCTCATAGTAGCCCTTAGAGACCACTTCAAAGGATCATTTTGCTCTTCAACAACTTGAGTGATTTAAAAGAAAGAGGCATAAGAATGTAAATGAGTTAGACATATCTGATGCATCACATGCCTGCATATGATAGTTTTCCTGTCATTTCCAGAATTGGGTTGGACCCTAGGGCCCTTAACTAAAGCTAGACAGGCTCAGACTAGAGATTACTAATGGAGGGGCTGTTGAAGGCAAGAAGAGGGATAAAACCAATGATAAATGTTTATATAATGTTTGCAAAGGACTTTACATATGTTATCTCATTAAAATCTCAAAATAATATTATGAAATAGGTGCTATTATGTTCCCATCTTACTGATAAGTAAACTGAGGTTAAGTGGCTTTCCCAAGAGAGCCACAACTAGTTAGTATGTAAGGAAGGATTTGAACTTAAATCCTCCTCTAAGTCCCTTTCCATTACACTATCTAGTGTGCAATTAGCATTACAATTAGGTAACTAAAGGGGTGGGGGAGAGGGGGTAGGAAAAGGAGGGTTTTTCAAAATACTTAGATTTCCACTAGGATTCCTGTTTTTCCAGAGACTTTCACAACTTATATCAACCTATGGTAGAATCTAATCCAACCCCCTCATTTACAAATGAGACAAGTTGACTAAGGACACAGCCAGGTAAGCCTAGACCTAGAACTGGAAGTCACAGGGTTATAGATTTGGAGCTAGAGGAGAATTTTCACAAGTCCTTGTCTTGTCCTTATAATATTGATTTCCCTGGAATCCAGACGTAGGCAGCTTTTACGTAATTTGTCTGTGATAGAGTAGTGATAGAGAGACTGCTGCATTCATTTTAGAGGGCTTCATTTTTTAATGAAAATATTAATGGGACTAGAACACACACACCATGTTTTACTAGGATTCAGGTTTCTCATTTCTTCTCTTGAGGACTGGAGGCAATATAGTGCCTTCTACATCCAGTGTCTGAAGGTCAGTGGAGATGTCTTTTTTCCAAGGTATGAGCCAGTTTTGAATCAAGGTAACACTGCCCTACTTACAAAAGAAAGCTACTTCCAAGAGAAAAAAGGTACATATCAAAGACTAATTACAAGGAACTCAGTAAGGACAGACTATTTACTTTTTATATGAGGAAATGTAAAATATATGTCTAAGATTGTTAATAGTAATTAGGCAGTTCAAAAGAAGGATTGGGATAGACTTGAGCATGATGTGATTCTAAAAATTAATACCATTTAGGAAAAGATAAAAAGAGTAATTATCTTACACAAATGAGATGCAAGAGGAAGAAATGACACAGAGGAATTAAATGGGGGAGGAGGACTGGTAGTTCTGGAACCCTACTCTCATATGGAACGAGTTAAAGAGGGAACAATACATACATATCTAGAAGGATATAAAAGTCTTCTAAATACAGAAAGAAATAAAAGACTAAATGGATAGGGAGGGGGACAAGAAAAGAGAGGGATTCTTAGAGGGAACCCTACTCACCTCAGATCTGAGTTAAAGATAGAATAATATATACAATTAGAAGGGAGTAATAGTCTTCTAAATTTATAAGTAAATCAGAAGGTGAGGGAATAGGATAAGGGGGTATAGAAGGGTGTCTAGATCAAAGGGAATGAGATAAAGAGGGAGTAATATATACATTTGGAAGGCTGTAAAAGTCTTCTAAATTCATATAGAAACAAAGGAGTAAGGGGAAAGGGTGGGGTGAGAGGATAAGGGAGGGATCTTTGGGAGGGTAGGTTAAATAATAGAAGGGCAAGGTAGTGGGTAGAAGTAAAGTAGAAGAGTCAGGAGAAACAGGAAATAAGAGATACACACAAATATAAATAAAGATTAGGAGCAAAATTTAGTTGAAAAAAGGGTAGTTATGATCTCAGACAAATTTAAAGCTAAAATAGATGTAATCAAAAGATAAAAATAGGGAAACTACACTATATGTCAGGTGCATTAATCAATATTGTTTTAGATTATTTAAAATAACTAGAAATTGTAAGATTGGAATATTGTTGTGTTGTAGGAAATGATGAGTTGGCAGACTTAGAAAAATATAGAAAGACTTGGACTTAAAAGATGTTATCCACTCTCAGAGAAACAGAGGACAAACAAGTATAGTATAGTCTTATATAGATGCATATGGACGTGTATGGCTATATATATGAGTATGATTATAGATATCTAAGTATATTTATAGAAATATAAGTATATTCATATTTATATATACATATCTAAATATATATTTTATATATATATGTTTATGTATGTAGGTGTGTATATATGTTTGTATATGTATATATATGCATATTTACGTGTATATGTGTATGCCTGTGTCTGTGTCTATGAATGCACATATGTGGTGTATGTGTCTCCACACTTAATTGTAGTCTTCTTCGGGAGGGAGGGGAGAAAGGGGGGAAAGGAACAAAGTAAAAAGTGTACAGCAGAGAATAAAAGAAAACATTCGAAGAAATAATGGACATCTCTGAACACAATGTGTAGTATTTATTATACAGGCTTTCTTGAAATGGAAATTTATTGCTGTATATTTTGAATCCTTGCTTATGCTCTGCTATGCATATGGCATTTTTTTCTTTTATTTTGTATTTAAGTTTTAGTATTTAAGTTTGTAATACATTTTTCCCATTCTTATTATGTATTTAATTTTTAAATAAATTGATTAAAAGAAAGAAAGCTACCTCTTTGGTCAAATTAACATGACCTATTTGTGGCCCAGTATTTTTCTGACAACTTGAAAAGATCTTGGGGTCTATTTTAATTACAATACTGCCAAGGATGGCTGAACAAGCAGTCTCCCCATGATTTTGCTACCGAAAACCATTGAGCAGAGGAGAAAGGACTTTTAAACCCTGAAGAGCTAACATGAACCAGAAATTCTGTGATTCTGTCTTGAGGTGAAAATAGAAAAACAACATGCTTGACAAGAGAGAGAATGGAAGAGATTTTCTACAGGGCAGCAAAAATAGCATCTATTTGCAGTGAAAAACAGAAAATGGATCTGACAAAATTGAGTCTTCTGTCCAAATATTGTCTACCATGGGTTGCGCAACCCAACTGAGCATCTTAATATATCAAACCCCAAACGATATATACATAAACTGTATGAACAATGCAGGTAGCCATCATTCAACTAAATGGGTCAAAGTTCCATTTTAGAATTCTCTTGATACTTCCAGCAACATCTATCCCTTTCCCTACCTGCTCTGCAGCCCCTCTCTGTTGGTGGGTAATTCACAGATGATTTATTTGCCATTCTTTTGTATTTTCAAAGGCTGGAAGGACTGATGTGCCCCTTTGAGTAACATTAGCCTTCAGGTTAAGGATTTAATAACCAATGTAGTGTCAGTTAAGGCCAATTACAATTTAATTGACTTGCTTTGGTGTGTAGTTCCTAGAGGAATTCATAATTATAAATGGAGGATTTGATCCTCTATAATCCATGAATTTAAAAACTTCCTTTTCCACCTGTTTAACAAATATTTGATGAATATCACCTCAAGGATCTTGTGATCTAGCTGGGGAGGCATGGAGGCTTAACATTTTTAAGGGGACTAGAGCAAGTATCGGGCAGCTAGGTGGTACAGCAGGTAGAGCACTGGGCCTAGAGTCAGGGGACTTTTATTAAAATCTGACATCAGAACTTAAAAGCTGTGTGACCCTGGGCAAGTCACTTAACTCCATTTGCCTCAGTTTCCCCATCTATAAAATGAGATGGAAAAGGAAACTGCAAATCACTCCAGTATCTTTGCCAAGCAAATCCCAAATGGGACCACAAAAAGTCAGACATGACTAATCAACTATACAACAAGAACAAGCATCAGCTAAGCAAATCCCATTACTAGTCAGCCAAAAAGTGAACTCTGACTTGTTTGTTTTACCTTGCTTTAATTTTATTTGGCCTGTTTCAGAGCTGAGCCATTATGGTTACTCCATACTTCTCTCTGCCATGGAATGCCAGTGAACCTGGCCTAAAAGAAAAAAAACACTGCCTCCCCTAAACCCAGATATAGATCCTGCTGTTAACCACCACAATGCCCCTAAGTCTTTGATAGACAATACATACACATACGAGAAGTTAAATGAAAGAAGTGCCAAACAAGTAATATGTAGTAGTATGGAATGGTTTAAAGGATGCTAGATTTAGAGTTAGACAGCCTGAATCAAATCTTGGGTTGGTGTCTTTCTACTTGTGTGAACATAGATAAGTCATTTAACTTCTCTGCGCAAATTTTCCAGTCTAGAGTTCCAACTCTGAGTTCTCATTCAGCTCTAAATGTATGATCCTAGAGCAATTAATGGTACAAAGGTATAGAAAAGAAAAAAAAAAGTTTTGACTTCCAAATGGAGTGGTGCTAATGATCTCATGGAGGAGATAGAATTCTAGCTGAATTTTCAGGATAGGTAGAATTCAGAGTTTTGAAATGGGGGTGTGGAGAGTGAGCATACAGAGGAAATGTTTCACAGGTTAGGGCAAAGTTGTGATTTAGGTGGGATAACATCAATATCCTGATGGATCAGAGAGTAAAATTCAAATATTTTATAGCACCAAGCCATGGTCCTGACACTTAATATGTGCTTGTTGATTTAGTTATTGCTTGACTAGAAAGAACAGAAATTACCATTGAGTCTAAATGGAAGGTCATCAAAGTCTGAAAAACCTTGGAGTTCTAAACATGAATGATTTTATTTATTTATTCACTATTTGTTATGTGGTAGAAATAGAGCAAGAAGGCTACAACTAAATTTCGCATGTGGGATATAAAGGAAAGTTATTTCTCTGGCCTTCTCTGCTAGCACAACACTTGGCTGTATTAGAACACATTAAGAGTTCATTAATAGCATGACTGCAAGAAGTCAATAAAGCAGTTCCACTCAGGAAAAAAATAATTAGCTTTACACATATAACAGCTTAAAAGTCGGTCTGTGGGCTCCTAAGCCCTTGATATACAAATAAATGTGTTATTTGTTTTCCCAACGAGCTATTTAAAGGTCATTGTGTCTACAAATGGCTCCATTATTTGGAGTGTCTGGTCTGTCAAATCAAAACCCAGTGGCAGAAAAATGAGAACTGCAAAAGTTATCTTTTAAGGTTGCCTCTTTGAATAAATGGCAAGGTTACAAGGGAAAAGACTAGCCAGTTTAATATCAATGGCACGTTAGAACCCCATATCCTCCAGAAACCTATGAGACAATTCCAGTTTGAAGTACTTTCTCCTCTGAGTTCTCTTCAGGTTTCTGTGTGTGCATACCAACTAATAATGGTAGAAATTACTCTCCTTTGAAGTTTTCTTCTACCTCTGGCTTATCACTTAGGAATATGTTGGAATTATTTGGAATATTTTAAACAAAACATAGTCTTAAAGGACATGGAAGGAAATCTCCAAGTGCACTCTACTGAAGTACATCCTTCTGGGAAAAATTGAGAGAGAAGTGAGTATTATGCAGAAGACAACACAAATAGATCCTAATTTTGTCAACTATTTCAATTTATTTGTGGAGACTATTGTGTTTCCTTAAGTAGAAAAAACAATTAAAATTAAAAAAAACTAGGGCTACACTGAGTAGGAAGTAAATCAATTCAAGTCTTTATTCCTCCCTGTAGTGGGCATCAGAAAAAGAATTTCATAGAGTTTGGTAAGTAAAAACATAGTTCCTTTGAAGATGTTTCTTAGCTATTTGGTTCTCTATTTGAGAGCAAGACCAATTCTCACAAATCCTATGAAGTAGAACCACTGAGTCATAGGGTTAGAAGGAATCATAGAATTCAGACTGGAAGGGACCTTGGAGACCATCAAGTCCAGCTCTCTCATTTTACAGAAGAGGAAACTGAGGCAAAGGGAGGCTAAAGAGAGGTCACAGAACTAGTCGAAATGCCAGAATTATAATTGAAAGAAATGCTAAATTTCCATTAGAGGTTAATGCAAACAAAGTTGTGTTTTTCCCATCTAAGTTCATGGTCCCTGTGAAATCCATCCTTGGATCACAGGTTCGTTAAAAACCCTGATTTAGTTGAACCTCCCACCCAATGAAGAAATATCTTTCATAACATCCCTGATAGGTCATTATCATTTAACCTTTGATTGTATTCTTCCAGTGATGAGGAACTCCTTCACTAACAAAGTAGTTCCACTCCACTTATAAGAGTTTTTTTAACCCTATACCTTCTTTCCAATACCCTTTGGTGCTCTTCAGAGTCAATATCCTATTTATTCACCTTCGCATTTAGGTACTCTTCGTGAGTATCTGTAACCAGAAAATAAAATTAAACAAAATTGAGGACCAGCCTTCTCACGTTGCCCTTCTTTTAACTAGGCTGATGATCATAGGACCCTCGGTCATTCCCAGGGGAAGTCTTTCACTCTTTATAGGAGCAGTCTATGCTCCCCTGTGAGAGTCCAGGTTGACACTTGTGCCAAAATAAGGCATACAAAGAGGACTTTAATGGGAGAACACATAAGATTACTGCTAAACCCTTGCCTGCTTTGAAAGCAGAGTAAATGAGGCTGTTACTCACAACTTTAGTTCATCCAAATTGCTCCCAAGAAATAACAGAATGAATACATGCAGAGACCTTCAGCATGTGACTTTTTTCTTCATGTCCTCAACTTGGTTATTTTACAAATTGTTTTCATTTTTCCCACAGAAGCAGTAGGATTCTGGGACTCTAAACAAAATTTTCTAATAGTACTAAATCTAGCAGTGCTTTCCCTATTCCCTCAAAAAAATGACCACTGCAAGGCTTCCTGACTATGGTCCCCAAAGTTGGCAGATGGTTGTTAAAAGGTAGGTGCATTTTGGGATTCTAAGTCTTAATTAGGAATTATTAGTGACAGAGTGCTCTATCTTTGACATATGGCTGCTAGGTAGTAGAGAGTGATAGAATGTTGGATACGAAATCAGGCAGACTCAACACTTCTTAGTGTGACAGTACATAAATCACTTAATCTTTCTTCAGCCTAAGTTTCCTTATCCATATAATAACAGCGCCTGCCCAACAGGGTTGTTGTGAGGATCAGATAAGTAAAGTGCTTTGAAAACATTGAAGTGCTACATAAATGTTGGTTGTAACTATCATTATTATTAGCCACTGACTTCATTGATCAGTCTTGAAAAGCATTGGGATGAATATTAGGACAGTTGAATCTTATTCTAGATTTATCACTAATATGCTATGTTAATTTTGAGAAAATGTCATAATTGAATCCAACAAGCATTTATGAAGTCCTTGCCATGTTCGAAGCAATGTAAACACTAAGACAAAACAAAAAAATCACTTCAACATGAATTATCTAAGCCATAGGATTCTGGAGGAGTTCAGATTAAAGAAGACTATTGACAAGGATGTGCTTTTGAATGATTATAAAATTCATGTAAAAATACCTATCAAGGTATCATAGCATGTAAAAGGTCTATTCACATACGTAATTAACTGTGAATCTGAGGCTAAAGGCAAGAGGACCTCAGTCCAGTGCCAGTTCTAGCAAAATTTTATTCCTTAGTATGCTATCTGTAACAAGAAAAAAAAATTCAAGACTAACCAGGCCTTTCTTTAATACTTGGTGTTTTATGGAGAGATGAAGAAAGGCCAATGCAAAACAAAAAAAAACCCACTTATTTTCTGGATTTAATTCAAATAGGATCTTTCATGTCAATTGACATTTGAGACTATTGACTTTAGATAATATTCAATTATACTAATTTTATGGAACTTTTTCCATACAGGATAAGTCAAGGCCCATCCTTTATCACTGAGATAGGACCTAGGATAGAAAAAGAGTGAAGAATTTCAACTTCTGCCATCCTTTAGAATGCAAATAAAAATAACTCAAAACTTTTGTTCCAGTTATAGTTTTCTATGTTTCAACATTCTTTTTAAAGAAATTCCCTCCTGGCAATACATTTTTAGTTTAAAATCTCTAAAGATGAAAGATTAATGATGGAAAAGACCATAGCCTTATAACTAGAAAAGATGTTAGAGATCATCTACCTCAATCCTCTTATTTAATAAATAAGGAAACTGAGGACCATAGAGATTAAGTGACTTACCCAAAGTCACATGGATATTAAGTGGTAAAACCATGTTTTAAAATTACATCTTTTTCTCTGAAACTACTGTGTCTTCAACTATACTCTGCTGCCTATATAAAGTAAGGACATGATAAAAATCAAAGTTGGAGTATAATTACAAGTAATCTCTTTTGTAAAACATATCTATATAGCATTTTACAGTTTTTACAGGACTTTCGCAACATTTATTTTATCTTCATAAGAATGTCATAGGATAGCCTAGGCCTGGGCAGATAATATCTTAATCATTACAGTAAAACTCAGAAAGATTGAGTGACTTACCCAAAGATATATGCCTAGTAAATTGCCCACCTGGGGAAACTGAACCCAATCCTTATGATACCTAGTCCGTTATTTTTCCAACAATCTCACCACTGTGTTTACTTTTACTACTAGAGCTTGAAAGGGAGAGCTGACAAAATCTGAGTCAGATTGAGAAAAGAAGTGGATCTCCAAGTTCAATTTGGTCAATCATCTCACCTTCCTTATGAGGAAAGGAGATTTGGAGAAAGACATCCAAGTTTCCAAAATCAGTAATTAGTTAAGTCAGGTTTTCAACCCAGCATCTTCTTGTATCAACCCTATGAGTTTTTATAGAACAATCGTAGATTTTGAACTGAATGAGACCTTAAAGGCCATTGAATCCATGCCACTCCTCTCTCATTTCACAAATTTCACACACCTAGTAAGTTATTTGAGTTATTTGAGCCCTGATCTTTCTAACTCTAAATCCAGTGACCTGTTACACTATACAGTCTCAATCTTCTAGATCAGACCTTCCCAACTTGGCAATAGGTAGGGGCCAAAATTAAAATAGACTAAAGTTCTTTGGGCCTCAAATAGACTTAGACTAGAAACAGACCAATGATAGTTTGTTGCTGAGGGTCATGAGACAAACAGAAGATGGTGCCCAGTGGCAACCCTACATTTTTCATGGGCCACCCAAAATTCTTTGGCCTACAGGCCGTATGTTGTGCAAGCCTGTTCTAGGTACATTAATTTAAGGAATGGCGTAGAAGAGAGAAGTACCTCTTCCCTACGGGTTAGTAGTACAGCCCTACAAAATTAACATTAGCTATCTACTATGCAATTCATGATCATCATCATCATGATTATTACCTTTATTGTAAGTATTGTATAAATAGCATCTGCCAACAAATCGGGCATCAGCAATATGTTGAAGCCCAAACCCTACCCTCTCTGTGAAATTTTCCCCGAAAACTTCAATCCCATGAAAAAAAATCACCAGTGTATTTTGTACCATTGAAACTTCAATTTCCTCCTCTTAATTCTTGCTAGCATTTACCTCTTCCATCCAACTGGGTTCTTAACATGGGCTACAGTTATCAACCCAAATGCTAGACAACCACACATGGGGGGTGAAAAGAACATAAGACTTTGAGATAGTCATAAGATCATAGACTCAAAGCCTCAAGGATGCTTGGAGGTCACTGAGTCCAACCCCCTCATTTTGCAGATGAGGAATTGGAGGCTCACAGTGGTAATGCGAATTATATAAAGTCATACAAGTAACACAAGAAAAATTTGGGTTTTGGACCCATGTCTTCAGACCCCAGGGCCAATATTGTTTGTATAGCCCCCTGCTTCAATGAGTATTTTTAACAACTCACCTACATGCAAGGCACTTAGTATAGTTCCTGTTTAGTCATTTCATTTGTGTCCAATTCTTCGTGACCCCATCTAGGATTTTCTTGGCAAAGAGTGGTTAGCCATTTTCTTCTCCAGCCCATTTTAAAGATGAGGAAACTGAATCAAACAGGGTTAAGTGACTTATCCAGGATCATACAGCTAGTAAGTGTCTGAGGCCAGATCTGAACTCATGAAAGACGAGTCTTCCTGACTCCAGGCCCAGCACTCTATCCATTGAGTAGGCAATGAGGATACACAGCTTTGTAAATGGCACAATTCCTTCCCTCAAGGCGCTGAAATTCTACTTAGGACATGAATATTTTTGTTGTCCAATACACTAAAGGTTTCTCATTCTGTCCACGGGGAATTTCTTCCATCACTTTAATATATATTTTTAGGGAGTTTCCTGAAGTAATAGAGCCTGGGTGACCTCTCCAGAGTCAAATAGCAAGTGCCAAAAGCAGGATTTGAAGACAGTTCAGTTCACCAATTTATTAATAACCTACTGTGTCAGACACTGTGCTATACATTGGATATACAAAAATAAAAACAAAGACGAGAGTCCCTGTCATCTAAGAGCATATATCTTCTTATTGCCCATGTCTTCCTAAGAGTGCAATAACCAATTCATTCTGTTATTCTGTCTTTATGAATATTTATGTATAAGTCCATATTTCAAATATTTGAATCTCTTTCATGAGGGAAAAGGATTACATTTATTCTGTATAGTTCCAGAGGGCAGAATTAATTCTAATGAATGAAAGTTTCAGGGAGGCAGATTTAGAATTTCCTAACAATTAGAGCTGACCTAAAATCAAATGAACTGCCTTGTGAAATAATGACTTTTTAAGGTCCTCCATAACATGGCTGCCATTTATCTTCTTAGCCTTCTATTATGCTATTTACTTTCACAGAACACTTTATAATCCAAGTAAGTTGTACTATTACCTGCTCCTAGGTGGTGTACTAGATAGAGCACTGGGTTTACAGTCAAAAAGACCTATATTAAAGCCCCATTTTAGACACTTACTATCCTTATTTTCTCTCAGCCTCACTTTCCCCATCAATGAAATGGAATAATAATAGCATTTATCTCAGAGGGTTGTTATGAGGGTCAAATGAGGCAATATAGGCAAAGGGCTTTGAAAACCTTAAAGAGCTATACTGTTGTTCTTCCGTTGTTTTCAATCATATCTGACTCTTTGTGACCTGACTTTAGGTTTTTCTTGGCAAAGATACTGGAGTAGTTTGCCATTTCCTTCTCCAGTTCATTTTACAGCTGAGGAAACTGAGGCAAAGATGGTTAAGTGACTTACTCAGGGTCACACAGCAAGTAAGTGTCTGAGGTCAGATTTGAATTCAGGTCTTTCTGATTCATCAATGCAGTAGTATTCTATCATTATCATATACCACAACTTGTTCGACCATTTCCCAACTGACAGCATCCTTGGAGTATCCAGTTCTTTGACACCACAGAAAGCTGCTATAAACATTTTAGAACATATAGGTTCTTTTCCTTTTTTCCATTATTGTGTTTGGAAATAGACCATGTGGCATTGCTGGGTCAAAGGGTATAGATAGTTTAATAACCCTTTGGGCATAATTCCAGATTGCTCTCCAAAATGGTTGGATCAGTTCACAATTCCACCAATATAGGAGCAAATATTCTAATGAGTAGTCAACATGTGAATAACTAGGTGAAAATAAAATACAGACAGAGCAGGTAAAAGATAAACTGAAAATAGAGACAAAAGCAGCTAGAGAGAATGAGAAAGGCCTCATGCAGAAGGTGGACTTTGAGCTGAATCTTCTTAAAGGAAGCCAGGGAAAACAAAAAGGCGAAGTGATTTCAGGAGAGTACTTCAGGAATGGAGAGGAACCAGTGCACAGGGACTGAAGAGTATCTTATTCAAAGAACTTTAAAGGGGCCAGTGTAACTGGATTGTAGTGACTGAAGAGGACTGAGGTGTGAAAAGACTAGAAAGGTAAGGAGAGACCCGGTTATGAAGGCTATAAATTCCAAACAGCTTGCGTTCTCCACAGGCATAACTTTAGAGAATTCAAAATCACTCTTATACCATCATGAGGAATAAGAGTAATAGACTTAATGATAATCATAACCTTAGTAAATGATGATTTAATGACAAAGATATTCATATTTTCCTAGACAGTATTTGTTTATAATATATTATTTTATACACCGATCACAACAGCTGCATATGTAGTTTTGCATAAGGTTGAATTTTTGTATATTCTGAAATAAAATGTTTTGATGATATGCTTAAATTCCTTTTAACTGCTGACATCCTCTCATATGAAATCTATAACACCCTATTCACGAATTTTACATATATGTCTTATCTGTAGTCCTTGGGCCATCCCTTTAAGAAGTTAGAATTCTCTCCAGTTTATAAATTGACAAAAAAAACACCTATAAGGGATTTGATTTGAATGAGGTAAGGGTACTTCAGAGAAGATACAACTAATTCTAGTTCTAGGTGAAGCTTTAGACTTTGTCAGTAAAAGAGGTGATAAAAAGATCATTAGAAACCAATCGGATCTTCAATACATGATGCTGGGGGTTTTTAGTAACACTTAAGCTATAAACTGCACATTTGTGTATATGTTCCTTTCATCTTGTAAATAAGACAATTGCTTATCAGAAAACATCCAAATCTAATTCTCTTTCAAAGCACCCATCTATTTTTCCATAGGAAAGTTGGTTGTCTTTTCAAAATCTGCTGGACATATTGTGTTATGAGTCTTTTAAAAGGCTCATCAGGAAGTTTTGTCTAGCTAACCATGTCACTATTAACATTCGCAATTTGGTTGCTAAGTTTTACATAGCCATGGAAGTAAAGTGTTGATGGCTTCCTTCCGTCATTTTTCTCCTCCCACTCTTGTCAAAATATCATAAAACTCAAGAAGAAAAGAAATCTAGCACAAATCAGTTTGTATCTGTCCTCAGAAAACCTGTAGATTTTCTAACTCAAATAAGAGGAAAGTAAAAATAAGTTCCTAAGTATGATGGGAATGAAACCCTTATATCCCCTGGGGCCTCTGGCTTCTAATCCAGGTATAGGAGGGTGTTCATTATAAATAGATCCCTATCTATCTCCTTGCTTCAGTAGCTAAGTCCTTAGTGATAATGATCTTAAATTCCAGAAATAGTTGAATATTATAGTATAATTTGGGAGAAGAAGATGATGATGGCAATGATAAAGATGATGACAATTTCTTAACTTATGTGATGTTTTTAACAACCTTAGGGAGAAGCAGCATGGCAGAGAAGATACAGACCTGGGCTTGAAATGGAAGACCCAGTTTCAAGTCTCTGCTGACCCTTACTAGCTGAGTGGTCTTGATCAAGTGGTATAACCTTTTAGTACCTGAAACTTCCAAGTTACAGAGAAATTGCCCAGTGAGGCCAAACTCAAATAGAAACAAGACCACTAAACCATAAAGATCTCTGCAGGCTTCATGTTGACTTAGAAAACCACCTATTAACATCATCTATGATCTATTATAGTTTTATTTATTATATTAAATATTTACCAATTTCATTTTAATCTGGTTGGCTCAGTATTTGACACTTCTGTATTAGATGGTCTTGAATGTCCCTTCCAGCTCTAAATCTATGATCTTAAGTCCTCCTACCTCACCTCCCCCTTTCCATATCCTCAAGCATGTAAAACAGATTTAGATTCCCCTCCTGAGCACCTGCACTGCAGAGAAGCGCCAATTTGCTCAGGCAGCTCAGAGATCTTTAAAGTCAACAAGATCATTTTAAATCTCTGTGATAAACAGTCATAGGAGGAGGGAGAGAATAGAAAAATCAGCCCAGTGAGTTTGCATTCTTCCCATCCTTTTAAGAACATTGGTAGTCTTAAGCTTCAGAAGTTTCAAACTATTTTAAGAATAATCGCTGATTAAGACCTCATTATATCTAGCATAATTTAATCTCTGAGAAAGCCAGAAAGTCACCCTGAATATAATTTATGGTGTTATTTTAGAATACATCAGAGGCAATGGCTTTCTTTTGGTTGACATAAGGAGAAAATAAAGGGGAAACTGGAAACTGTCTGGTCAAATTAATAGTATCTGGGAAGCATATATAGGCCTACTTGGTATGTCTACCTCATTCTATACCTACATTGGTTTTATCTCCTTCATCCCAGTAAGTTTGGGCAAAATCCTTTTTCTTTGTGTTAAGATGACAAAACTCATTCTGCAGAGGCTAGCCCAGGTGATTCCAATTCCCCTATATATTCTAGGTATCAGCCAGAGTCTAGAGCATCTGTCAGTAGGATGTGCTACATCTTCATATGTGTATATTTTCTTAATTTTCGAGCTTCTGTCTTAAGTCTCCCCCAGTTCCACCACACCTAATACCCCTTTTCTCATTATGATAAATAATTCCTTCTCCAGAATTGTACTCTCAATCTTCTAAGACTGTCATGAAGTATTCTGTGTCCTGGATTGGAACAAGCCTTCCAATTGTTCCCTACCTATGAACATTAGGTATTGAATGAATAAACAAGTCCACTCAAAATATGAGTGAATAACCAAATTACCAAAGATTCACAAGAATATATACCCTTCCCTTATCTTTAATCCTAGGTAAGGGCCTAGGTAAAAGTACAATGGAAAGATCATTGAATTAGAATTCGGAGGACCTTTGTCTGAACCTCAATTTTGCCACTTACAAAATGAGTAATCTTTGGCAAGGATTTTAATTTATCTAGGCTTCAGTTCAAACACCTATAAACTGAAATAATGGGACTAGATAACCCCAAAAGTCCCTTTCACTTCTAAATTGATGACCCTATGAAGCTGCATCCCAAGTACAGTCATATTCAAGCTCTAAGGAATCAGTTCTCAAATCTGCTGAATGGGAACACACAGGGGAGATCCCTGAATCTTACTGCAACAATCTGGGGTTACATTAGTAAAAGGTAATTTTCCCAACAGGTATAGGAGAATTTAATAACTCTTCTTAACAAAGGACTTTATTTATATGAGACAATCATTGAAGGATGTGAGAAATATGGATTAGGAAATTGATGGAAGGAAAATGATAATCATAAATAAACGGGAAAAATGGATCCTCAAACATACCAACTGTTTCTCTTGGTCTATCTGCACATTTTCTTGGGAGGATAACAGTGACATTAACAGTAATAGAAAAGTTTTGAGGAAGGTAATGAGTTCTGTTTTTAAAATGTGATGTTCTAAGTATAGATCTCCAGCAGTCAGAAGTAAAAATTGAACTGGAGCTCTAGGGGGGTGGTGGTGGGGCCTTTGGGGAGAAATGTAAATTTGAGAGTCAGCTACATAAATATAATAATCAAAGCTATAAGAATCAATGGAATCACCAAGGGAAAGATCACAGAGAGAGAAGAGAACCTAAAAATTTATTCATTTCACTTCTGTGAATTTAATTCAACTCCACAAACTTTTATTAAGCACTTACTATGTACAAAGCAGTATGCTAGAAACTGGATATAAAAAAACAGTAAGAAATACTCCGTATCTTCAAAGGACTTACATTCTATTGGGGGATATGACATGTACACAGATAAATAAATCCAAGATGATTCCAGGGGACTGAAGGAGAGCACTGGAGAAATCAAGGAAGGCTAGAAGGCTCCCTGGAGGAGGTGGTCCCTTTTCCGAGTCCGGAAAGAAGACAAGGATTTTCAGAAGAAGCAATGGAGGGGGAATGCGTTGTAGGTATGGAATTGGCTTGCACAAACACTACAAGGTAAAAGTCATAATGTTGAGTTCATGCAACAGATGTCTGCTTTGGCTAGAATATAGAGTTCATGAAGGGAATAATGTGAAGTAAGGCGAGGAAGGTAGGTCAAGTTGGGATTGTGAAGGACCTTAAATTCTAGGATTAAAAGTTTGGAGTTTAGCCTAAAGCAAAAGGAAGTCACTTAAGTATTTTGAGCAGAGGAATGACATGATCAGACCTGTGTATTAACCAGATGGATGTGAAGGGGAGGAGAGTGGAAGCAAGAATACTAATAAGTGGATGCTACGACAACCTAGACAAGAGACAATGAGAATGTGAACTAGGGTGCTTTTCATATGAATAAAGAGAAAAGGACCATTCTCAGATACTGTGGAGGAAGAATCAATAAGGAAGCAACTGCTTAGATGTGGTGACTAAGGAAGAGGAATGACTCAAAGATGACTCTGAAGTTACTAACATAAGTGACTTTGAGAAATGGTATTATTAACAGAAATACATAAGTTAGAAGAAATGGGAATTTAGAGAGAAAGATGGTAAGTTCTATTTGGGTCATGCTGAGTTTGAGATGCCAATAGGGCATCCAGGTGAAGAACAGATGAATAACGTATATAAAGCCCTTAGGAAACCTGAAAGTGCTGTATAAATGTTAGCTATTAAGACATCTAGCAGGATCATGCATAGTGGGGCATCTCTGCTTCTGGGAAGGCTAAGGAGAATGGATCGCTTGAATTCATGAGCTTTAAATTGCAGTAAAGTTAAAATTGTTCAGGTGTCCACACTAAGCCTAGTACCAATATAGTAAACTGATAAGGAGAGGAGGCCACTACACTTTTTAAGGAGGGAACAACTATCCCAGGTCAAAAAAAATGGAGCAGGTTAAAGATGCCATGATGATCGGTAGTTACATTTGCTTTGTGGGTGTCCATTGCACTTCCAGCCAGGATGACAAAGGCAAGCTGTTATTCAGTTGATCTTCAGTTGTGTAGACTGTACAACTCCATTTCAATTTTTTTTGGCAAAGATACTAGAGTGGTTAATCATTTCCTTCTCTAGCTCATTTTACAGATAAGGAAACTGAGGCAAAAAGGGTTACATGACTTTTCCAGCATCATATAGTGGGTAAGTGTCTGAGGTGAGATTTGAACTCGGGAAGATGAGTCCTCCTGACTCCAGTCCTGGTACTCTATCCACTATACCACAAACTTAGTTACCAAAACACTGTCTAGCAGACAGTTGGCAAGGAGGAACTAAAGTTCAATATGAATATTAGCACTAGATACATGGATTTGGAAGTTACCTAGACTATTGGGATAATAGATTAGAGCTGGAAGAGACTTTAAAAGTTATCTAACCTAAAACAGGAAATGAAGAACTAAGTTATTAATGAGTAGTTAATGAGAACATAGAGAATGGGGGAAAGGCCTAGGATAGGGTATGGAGGAACAATGGGCTGGATTTTCAGTCTACTCAGTATAACAGAAATGAATGATGAGCCTCGAATGAAGACTAAAAAGGTGTGATCGGAGAGTTGAGACAACCAAGAGATCACAAAAATATCATGAAAGCCAATGAAAGAGAAAGAAGTCAACAACCTCAACAGCTGTAGACAACAATGAGGGTGAGAACTAAGGAAAAGTGTTCAAATTTAGAAGTTGAGATCATTGGTGACTTTGATGGGAGCAGTTTCAGGATGGAAAAGGAATGAAAAGCCTCAGTTGGAAGGGTGTGAAAAATGTGTGGTGAAGAAGTAAAGGGAATCAGAGTTGATGACTCTTCCTAGGAGTTTAGCAGTGAAAGTGGGGAAAGGTAGCATGAGAGCTTCAGAGCATAGCTAGGGAAAGGAAAGGATTTTTTGGGAAGATATAAGAATGATATACTTGGAAAATTCCAAAGACTCAACTAAAACATTAGTTGAAACATTAGTTTTAGTAAAGTAGCAGGATATAAAGCAAAACCATATAAATCATCAATATTCTTACATGTCACAAATAAAACTCTAGAAAAAGATATAGTAAATAATAATAATATTACTACTCTTTTTAAAATAAATCCAGACACTATAAAATACTTTGGAACACACCTGCCAAAACAAAACCAGGAACTGTATAAACAGAAGTATAAACAACTTTTTCTACAAATAAAATCAGATTGAAATAATCAGAGAAACACTTATTGTTTGTGGGTAGTCAGGGCCAATATGATAAAACGACAATTTTATCTAAGCTAATTGATATACTCAATGCCATCCCAATTAAATTACCATTTTTACTGACTTAGAAAAGATAATAATAAAATTTATTTGGAAAAACAAAAAGTCTAGAATATCAAAAGAAATAAGGAAAAATGTAAAGGAAGGAGGTTTAGCTATGCCATATCTTTAACTATATTATAAGGCAGTAATTATCAAAACTATTTGGTACTAGCTAAGAAATCAAAAGATAGATCAATAGAATAGAGTAGATATATAATTTGTGGCAGCAAATAATCATAATAACTTTGTATTTGACAAGTGTAAAGACTTAAGATTTTAGGATAAGAATTCATTATTTGGTAAAAATAAATTGTTAGGAAAACTGGAAAGCAATGTGGCAGAAACTAGGCATACACCAATATCTTACACCATGTACCAAAATAAGATCAAAATAGATACATGACCTAGATATAAAGAGAAATTTTACAAGAAAATTCAAAGAACACAGAACATATTACTTATCAGACTTATGGATAGGTGAACAATTCATGAATAAACAAGAGATAAAGAGCAAAGTTGGCTGTAAAATGGTTAATTTTGATTATGTTCAATTAAAATGATTTTTTACAAATAAAACAAATGTAGCCAAGATCAGAAGAAAAGCAGAAAATTGGTCCAGGGGATGATTATGGTTTATCAGATAAAGGTCTCATATCTAAAATATATAAAGAACTTTGTCAAATCTATTAGAATACAAGCCATTCTCCAATTGATAAATGGTCAAATGACATAAACAGTTTTCCAATGAAGAGAGCAAAATTATACATATATATTGATTAAAGAAATGCAACTTAAAACAACCTTGAGATATAATTTTATACCTACCAGATTGGCTAAAATGATAGAAGGGGAGAATGACAAATGTTGGAGGGGATGTGGAAAAATTGGGACACTAATTCATTGTTGGTGGAACTGTGAACTGATCCAACCATTTTGGAGAGCAACCTGGAACTATGCCCAAAGAGTTATTAAACTACCTTTAACCCAGCAATACCACTACTTGGTCTATTTCCAAAGATACTTAGGGGAAAAGGAAAAGAAAACCTATATGTTCTAAAATGTTTAGAGCAGCTCTCTTTGTAGTATCAAAGAACTGGAAATTGAAGGGATATCTTTCAATAAGGGAATGGCTGAACAAGTTGTGGTATATGATTGTGATGGAATACTACTGTGCTATAAGAAATGATGAGCTCGATGATTTTAGAAAACCATGGACAGACTTGCATGAAATAATGGACAAGGAAATGAGCAAAACCAAGAGAACACTGTATACAGTAACAGCAGTATTGTTTTAAGAACAACTTTGAACAGATAAGTTATTTTGACTATTATAAATACCCAAATTAACTACAAAGGACATATAAAGAAAGATGCTATCTGCATGCCGAGAAAAAACTGATAAATAGAAAATGTATAGAATACTTTTACACACACACACACACACACACACACACACACACACGCATTTATTTATTTACCTATTTTTTCCAATGGTAGCCATCTCTAGGTTGAGGGAGGGGTGAGGGAGAGTAGAAAAAAGAAATTTACATGATAATTTTGTTGTATATTTGAGAGTAACATCAAGTTGTACAAAGGAGATTTGTAACTTTCACATGTAATCATCTTTTTTTATTGTACTATGCTCTGGAAATGCTAGTTTTATTCCATCGATTAAAAGCAAAATTTTAAAAGTAAATAAATAAAGATCTGCCTGATATAGAAAAAAAGGAAGACATAGGAAAATGGAGAATATCAGTAGATATTCAAGTAGGAATCTCTATACAGGAAGAAAGAATGAAAGAAAATTTAGAGAGATTTTTGAGGAGGGGAGTAAAGGACATGAGGGAAGCTGAAATGAATAGCAAGAATCAACAATTTAGTGTTTAAAGTAAATATTCCAGTTGGAAACCTATGGTTATATACCTTTAAAGGTAGTAGAAAAATCATGCGATTCATTAAGAGATGGTTTAGAAATGTTCTGTCACTCTTAGAGGAATCCATAGTGGTCTATAAGGAAGACTGAATTAGGGAATAAGAACTACTTAGTACTCAATGCAACTTCTCTCTCAAGTACTATTTTACTATTTCAATTTCCTTATCTTTAAAACCCTTTTAAAAAAGGTTGGCCTTTAAGGTGCTTATGATCCAAGACTCCAGACCAAGGGTCAGTCCAAATCCAGTCTGCCAGCTGTTTTTGCGTTCTCTTTCTCTCTCTCTCTCTCTCTCTCTCTCTCTCTCTCTCTCTCTCTCTCTCTCTCTCCCCTCTCTCTTTCTCTCTCTCTGTATATAGATAGATAGATAAATGATAGATATAGATATAAAGACATGTATATGTATGCATATGAAATAGCTATGTATAATATAAATGTTATAATATAACATAAATATAAATAAATATAAATATGTTACAACGTAAATATGTGACTGTTCTTATGTGTGGTACAAATAATGATGACTGATTGGTGAACAATGGTTTCCAAGGCCAAGTGCTCCGATCAAATGGACTTCACAAGCCAGTCAGATAGTTGCTTGGTGATCAGCCCACATTCAGGTTTATAGAGTGGGACTTGCTTCCATCCACCCTCAGTAGCTCCATCAGGAGAGTAATACAAAGCAATCTTAGAAGCTGCTCTTAGCAAACACTGAGCTATATATTTTCCTCCTCTTCTGAGAGCTGACTAATCCCACTCATATTTCAGCTGTACTGAGATGACTCAAGAGACAGAGAAGGTTAAACACAAACTAGTCCATGATCTTGTAAAAACAAAGGAACTCATTTAGCTCTTGACATTTGCCTTACTATTACTAAGTGAATAATTTATATTGAGGCTTATACATACTTTTGTAATGAATATTTTCATGACTACAAGGCTTCAGTAAAACTCCCTGCAATCACATCAGATAACTATCTGAGATTCTGATCTCTGAGTCATTTCAAAGTTTGGAAGGTGGCTCATTTTAGAGATGGGGGATTGAGTTCAAGAGAGAATTTCAATTTCAGCAAACTTAATTAAACAACTGTACTTGAGAGGCAGTGTTGCACAGCAGACAGAAAAATTGGCTTAATGTCAGAAGAACCAGATATGAACCAAGCCCCAGACAAAGACTCTCTGCATAATTCTGGGCAAGTTAATTTCTCTGTGTTCTAGGAATACAGTATCTACCCCCAACAAGGTGTATGTAAAGCATTCTGCTACCTTTTAAAAATGTGAGGTACCACTATTCCTATTCACACAGTATCATGAGAGAAGAGAAAATGCTTTTTTGGAAGATTTCAGCCATTATCACAGTATAGCACTAAAGAGTCAGAAAGATTATCTATCCATACCCATCTGATCCTCACACAAAGCATGAAGCCTGTCTACAATTTTCCATTGCATTTTAAGATACTTTTTAATTTAAATAAATTTAAATAAATAAAATTGCACTGCAATTTTGCATGACAAAAGTATATCCAAGTTCTTTTTGAAGGTCTCTAATCCTGAGGAACTCTATCACTTGAGCCAACCCATACTATTTTGGGATAACCTTAATGATGCAGAACATATTTAAAGCTATAAAAGTTCCAAACTGCACTAAGACTTTTGGGACACCATGTATAGCCTTATACTGGGAGAAAAATCAGCATAGCTGCAACTTCTATCCGTATAAAGTAGAGGTTGTTTAGTTAAATGTCTGCTTTACTAGGGAGACAAATGACTCCTAGAGGGGTTAAACTTCTTTTTATAAGACACTGCTACGTACCAGGATTATGAAGAATTAGAAGACATGACCCTTGACTTCAAAATGCTTACAATCCTGTTGGAGCCAAGTAGGGGGCACAAGAGACAGACCAATGGACCTGCAGTGAGGAAGACCTGATTTCAAATCTGGCCTCACATACTTAATGACTCTGTGACCCTAAATTCTGTCTGCCTTAATTTCCTCAATTGTGAAATGGGAATACGATCATAGTACCTCCCCTACCCAGGATTGTTGTGAGAATCAAACTAAATATCCAGAATAGAAAATTCAAATTGCCCTGACGATATCAAGAAGTTGAACAGGTGTTGAAGATGAACAATGGATTCACTGATAAGACTTTTCCTTCAAACAATGCAAGTTATAACCCATCACTGCTTTCCCATCCTGCCCATGTCTTCCTTTAAATTTGCCCAGCTGTTTTAATAATTCAGCTAGCAGCTCCTGTGGGGGCATAAGATTCCCCCACAGCCAGCACCCAGGAGGCTGCTGGCATGCCGGGAAAGCACAGGTTCTTTTTATCTGCTTAAACAAGGAAAGCACAGTGAAGGGGTTGAGCAGCTTACTTTAATCCAGCATTCAGTTAGCATACAGACAACATTCATTTAGTTCAGGGGAAAAACGCCAGCAGTCAGTTAGTTCAGGGGAGCATACAGACAAGCATCAAGAGACAGACCAAATACAGATTCATTCACTTACTTCAGGGGAAAAAGCCAACACCCTGAGGTTCAGGACATTCATTTAGTTCGGGGGAAACGAACCAGCACCCCAAACTTCAAAACAAAATACAAACAAATTACAAATATCAACAGACAAACCCAATACAATTCATAGTTACCAACATCTGGGCTCAGCCCAAGAGCAAAGACTGGCCCAGAGTCATGCTTGCCACTGCTCCCATGCCAACCAGAAAAAGAAAGAGGAATCTTCAGGCCGCCTTCTCCCCTCTTATAGAGTTTTTGACATCATCAAGCGCTGCCTGAATGACCAGGGCCGATTGCTTCTTGAGTTGGCCCCTTCCCCTAGGTTAACACCAAACAGGGTGTGGCTCTGGAGTCAACACCTCCCCTCAGCCAGCCCCATGACTCATCACACAGGAAGTTCTCTGCTCACTGGCATGGGTCTCTGAGCTTCCTGCCCCGGAAGAGGAGCAGCAAGCCCGGCACCCAGTGAGATAAACTGAGCCACCCAAAGAAAACAAAGGCAATTCTGGTCACACCAGCGGAAACAATAAATGGGCTGGGGACAAACTTCATATTCTCTTCACATTGCAAGTTCACTGCCCATCAGGTGTCCATCACTCTTGCTACTTGTCTGAACAATCATTTTTCCCCTACTCATTCATTTCCCTAACAACTCTGCCAGCACTCCTCCTGAATAATTCATCATTTGTAAGGTATGATAGCCTAGTCCTACCTATTCTGCACCTCCCCATTGACTTTTGGGAGATCTGCAACTTCAGTTCCTGAAAGTGTAGACTGTTGTGTTCTATGATTCACAGCTGCTATATTCAGAGAGAATAAAAAATGCTGGTACTAAAAAGTTAGGTCTTTATTTTAGAGAGGCTTATAGTCATTAAGAGAATTGTGCAATTTTCCAGAAGCAATCAGGCTGTCTTCCTCCTTCTGTTAAGTTCTGGACCCAGTTCATTGTCTGATTGTAGTGTCTGCCTAGATACATGTATTGGTGAAGGAGCTCTACAGACTGTTTCATATTTCACGATCACCAGTATACTTGGGTTGCCCATCTGTTATCCTTTGCAATCATGACATAACTGGCTCACCTCCTTTTCCAGTCATACAGTTTTCTAAACACACTCCATCTTGTACATAAAAAAATAGATGAAGAATTTGGAAAACCACATTCCTGAAGTAGAGGAGTGGACCAGTCACATGGTGAGAATAAGAGATAACAGATGGACAACCTAAGTATTGAGCTTGTATCCATGAAATATTAAAAGAAGTAGCAACTGGTGAAATCAATGTATTCATAATCTCAGTGTAGTTACTTCTTCAACTGGTATTCCTTTTAAAACCTCCAGAGCTTCTCATACAAAATGGTCTTTACTCATGCCTTCCCATAAATCCTCCATAATAGATTCTGTCATCTTGCTGGAGAAAGGGCTCCAGAATTTTGGAATAGATCTTCTGTGAAGAATTGGCCAAGAGACTTGAATGAGAATCACACAGGAAGAGAAATCCTGGCATCATTGGGATCTGGACCAGTAGACATATTATTAGTGAGGTCATGAATCCATTAATCTATGGTTTGAGGTAAGGCCATCTTGAACCCCTGTAGTAACACTCTTTGATGGAAGTTGTAAAGCACATCAACAACATGAAACATGGCTTCTAAGTCTCCCCAATATCCTCCTGTATTTAATATGGGGTTCTGTGTGCATTGACACATGTTCCTGACTAATAGAAGTACTAACTGTTGAATTTCCACGTTTCTACCCAATATATAGTCCAAATAAAGTTCATCATATAGAGAGTGGCATGACAGGTCCAACGTGTTTTAGAAGTACAAAAAAATGAGCACACGTTAGTCTAAGGATGAGAATTTTGTTAAAATATCACTGGCACTTTCGCATAAAATCATGGCTTTGCCATTTGCATATAGCCAAGTCTTTGCCTTTCCCTAAGCCCTAATGACCTATATTTGCTATTTCTTTAGCTTCTGGCTACAACTGCCTGACTATTACGGCAAAATCTCCAGAGACAGCATTTTTTCAAGCATAGTGAGTAGAAGATCTCATATGTAGGCCTGGAAGGAACCTTATAAATCATTGATTCCAACTTCATTGTATAAATTAAGAAACTGAATGTACAGAGATTTACTCAGGTTAATAAATGTCAAGTGCAACTTGAATACAGATCCAACATTCTGTCCCCTATCCCATGCTGCTTCCACAGGCCTAAGCTATGCACTAACTGGTTAAACTCATACAAAGAATTTAACCTTGTATACTTAGGCTCCATATTTCAGTTCAATTTAATTTAACAATAATACATCAAAAGTTTACAATGTGCCAGACACCATGCTAGATTATAGACATAGAAAGACAAAAACTAAATACTCCTGCCCCAAGAAACTTACAGGAGGGTAGAAGATGAGGAAAGAAGTGGCAATACTTACATTGGCATTTAAGTATCAAATAATTTCCAAGGGAAAGGCAGTAGCAACTGGCAAGATCAATGGATTCATGATGTCAGTGTAGTTATTTCCTTTAATGGTATACCCTGTAGCCCTCCATGCTTCCTCATATAGGTTCATCCTTATCCATGCCTTCCTATAAATAATGGATTCAGTCATCTTGCTGGAGGCTTTCTTTGGGTTTTTTTAATACTTTTTTATACCATGAAATATTCCAACCGTCTATCTGCTATCCCTCACTCTTGCTACATAATTGGCTCCCCTTTCTTCCTATCATTTCTGTCTTTCCTTCACATTTCACTTGCAAGTCATTATTGATAGCATGTCATACCCCACAGATACCTGCCATGCATCTTTCCATTGCCCTTCAAGTCATCTGAAACTTTGATTCTTTGAATTAAAGTGCTCTATGATTCATAGACATATAGCATCAAGTAGATTATTGGTGTTGAAAAGATGAATTTTTGCGGCTGCAAACAGTTTAGGATTATTCAAAGTACAGCATAACTTCCCAAATACAATCTCCATTTGTAGGTCCATTGGCAGTACCTGTCTAAGAGAGTAAATATAGGATATTACCAATGGGCTGCCTACCAGAGTGCATTTTATAATCCATGCCATATACTTTTTCATTCAATTTTTTTTCCAATAAGATTGGCTAGGCCACTCTCTTTCAACTGACTATAAATCTCATGAGCCCTGGAACACTATAGTGTTCCAGGATTCAATGTAGTGAACACAATGTCATCTATAAACAGGAACCTCAAGAAAACCTCTCCAGGGATAGGAAATCCTACTTAGGATCTGAGCGGATCATCCTTAGGTGAGCACATGTCCCCTCATTTCATATGTAACTTCATGTGGATTCATGGTGGAACTGTCTTGGAATCTTACATGATTTCAGAATTTTTGTGAGGGACACTTTGAGAAGAAACTTTAAGATTACATTTTGTTCTCTTGAAATGTGTTTTTAAAACACATAATTTTTTTATTTAAAAAGCATTTATATACCACTTTAAAATGACAGACACATATAGACAGATACACACATATGATACATATATTATTGGTGTTCAAAATACATGGTTTTGTGACCACAGAGAGTTTAGGATTATTCAAAATAAAGCATAACTTCCTAAATATGATCTCCATTTCTAGGTACATTGGCAGTACCTGTCTAAAGGATTAAATATGTATATTATCAGTGGGCTTCCTATTCAACTGAATTTTATAATTCATGCTATATATTCTTTCATTCTATTTGTTCAATTGTTCAGTTGCATTTGTGTATAACTATGTACACATATATCTTCATGTGTGTATATATATGTGTGTGCAACCTCATAAAACCTGATAGGGTAGATGTCACTATCATCCCCATTTTAAAGATGGGAAATTGAGGTTGACTTGATAAGGATGACAGTTAGTAAGTGTCAAAGTGTCGAAGACAGGTCTTCCTGAATTCAAACCAGCATTTGATCCACTATGCTAAGGTTTTATATTCTCTACATACAAAAAAAAAAACAGAAAAAATATAACTCTCAAAAAACATGAATAATAACCATTAGTTTGTACCAAGTTTAGGGATGAGATAAAAGTGCGTTAAGATAAGTGACATGAAGGATCTTTCATCTTTGACCTTCTCAACAATCAATACAATTCACTACACAACTGACTAGATGTCATTAAACATGTTCACCTAAGATATATGAATGTAGCTTTAGTCTTTTGGAAGGAATGAAGGAAGGAAGGAAGGAAGGAAGGAAGGAAGAGAAATTGACCAGGAGACCAGGAACAATGAATGGTGAGGTAAGGGAACCATGAGAGATTAGATCAAATAGGGGCAGAGGTAATGATGAGGAGACTCTTCTTTGGTGATTATTTCCAATGCTCAAGTGAATATATAGGCTATGGAGATTTTGACATATTTTCCACTCAATACTTCTCTGCCAACCAAAAATAAATATATTCACTTCCTCTTAGATGGATTGATTGCACCTCAGTTACTATTGCCTTTGTTCCCAAATTGTCTTTAGTATCAATGAAGAAGCAAGAGCATTTCATGGAATGAAGCAGCCATCTGCATCCATTGCTCATTTTCTTTGTAGACATTTTTGGTGAGCTGTCCATCAGGGGAAAGCCCCCAAAGAATTTGAAGAAGTAAAAGGTTTTCTTCAGCTAGTATTATTTACTTACCCACTTATTTGAAACTCCTTATTGATGAAATTGGATATTATCTTTAGAGTGTGATGAGACAGTATTAATTCATTTCCTTTTCCGCCTACATTATCTAGCCTTTTAGGTGCAATCATGGGCAATGGAAAGAAGGTAACTTTTTCCATTTATTCACATTATTTCTTACATAGCATTTTAATAAAGACAGCACTTCCTATCATGATTAGTCATTTCCGTCTCCCTATATTATCCACAGAGGTTGATTCTAGTTTTAAATGTGGAGCCTACATCTCCAAGCACCTGCTGCCATTAATGCTAGAGTAAGCTGAAAGGCAGATTTTTTTTCCCCTCCTATGCCTGAGTGATGAACACTGGAGTAGAAGGTAGCAGAGTGGCAAACTTCAACAACATTTTAGAGGCTTGAAAGGACTGAAGGTGAATTTGTTTGGGTATCGTTAGAGTCCTAATTTTCCCTAGGAAGCATATGTGGAATCTATTCAGTTTCGAGTCAATATTGGAAGCTGTAGGTACTCTGCCAGGTATCAGATTTTAGAAGGGACATTGACAAGCTGGAGTGTACAACCAGAGAAGGATCACCAAACAAGTGAAGAGCCTGGAAACATGTCTTGCAAGAAGTATTTAAAGGAAATGGAGATCTGTAGCTTACAGAAATCATGGAGGGAACACCTCTGCCTCTTACTACCTGCATTACCTTGGGCATCTCAAGTTTTCTGGGCCTCAGTTTTCTTATCTGTAAAATTAGGAGAGAGGTGTGGATTAGCTGGTTTTTGTGATCCCTCCAAGCTCTAACTCCAGAACCCTGTATTCCTTTAAACATAATCATTGGCTTCACATGTTTGAAAGCCAGTTATGTGAAATAAAAATTACATGTTCTGCTTAGAGAGGCAGATTGCCATAGTAGAAGGGACATTAGACATGGAGTCATGAAGACATGGGTTTCCACAGAATTCCAATTGCTCTGCTTCCCAGATTTGTGACTGTGGATATCTCACAATATTTCTGAGCCTCAATTTTTCCATTTGTATAGTGGGGAGAGTAAAATGTGTACTCCCTACTTCACAAAATTATTGTGAGGATTTTTTCCTTTCTCTGCCTCAAAGCATTACAAGAAATGGGAACGAAGATTAAAATAATGGTTATAATTGGACAAATGGCATTTTCCAGTGCTGGGTTTGGAACATTCTAACGCAAACTCACTTGCCCCTATTGGGATCAGAGCTTGTAATGGGAACATCAGGCAACTAAAGTCAGTGTTTGCCCTAAACATGGAGTCAGCCTATAACAGAACACATGAGATTAGCATGGTTTTGAAGAAAAAAAATGGAGAGATTGACAACTTAAACCATTGGTATGTGTGGTCAAGATTTCCCTCCCCATAACAAGCAAAACAGACTTTAATACTTGGCATGGCTGCCAAGTACGGGCAGGATCTGTTTGTGTCTCTGCCCAGGCATGGACTTGATAAAGCGTTCTCTCTCTCTCCATAGAGTGTTCTCATGTATAGCCATAAGCAGTAAAGTGGCATCCGGGATTCATGGAAACAATAACAGCAAATATGGTTCTTAATTTCGCTTAGAACCAGCATTGACTAAGGTGGAGAAGTCTAGCTCTCAGCCCAGTAACTACTTGAGTCAGTGATCATCTCCTGTGTGCCTGGCTACTTTTTTCTCTAGCAAATACCATGCATGACAGACATTTCCCAACATTTTGTGTCCATGCTGGTTGACAGGAGGCATATATTAAGGAAGCAAATATCCTAATCTATGCTTCCCACAACTTTGGAGTCTGAAGAGAGGGAAAATAATCTCTCATATGAAATCAGTGATTAGAGCAGAAAAAGAATCTAACACTTCTTGCTTTAGCTGATCTAATTAAGCTATTTGTTTAACCATGACCCTGAGGATAATGGTGGCCACTGAATAGAAGCCAGATCCATCAACAAATAGACACTGTACACTAGGCACGAGAGGGAGAGGAGGCAGCAGAGATTTATAGTCTGTTTATAGGGTATAAACCTTTCATTTTCCCATATCCCTGACTATTAACAAGACAGCCTTGTCTGTTACACTGTGGGGAAACACACACACACACACACACCCATTTCTTTATTATTGATGCTGTAGGACATTATAGGGAGGTATATTTTGACAACATAAAGAAAAACTACCAAACAACATGTCCCAAAATGGAATGGACGTCCTCAGTAAGTAGTGAGTTTTCCATCACTGCAATTCTTCAAGAAGGAGCTATATGACTACTTGTCAGGTATGTTATAAAGGAGATTCATGCTTTAGGCAGGGGGTTCATCTAGAGGACCTCTGGCTACATTCCAATTTTAAGTTTCCAGGATTAGTTATATTTGCCACAGTAACCTCTGAAACAAAGGAAAAATAGAAAAACAATGCAAATGGCCCCCAGTACTGTATTGTTTCCTTCTCCAGTGACAGCAGTACAGTGACTAGAAAGGGAACAGAAGGTATTAAGAATCACACAGTGTTTAGAACAACTAGACTCTTTAATCTGACTATGGGACTCCAAAAGTGTGTTCTTTGTCCAATTATCCACAAGTAGGCAAATGTCTGAAAGAGCTGATAATATCAGAAAGGGAAGAACTCATCTAGTATGTTGGGTTGACTTTTGATGAACTTTTTGGGGGACATCGACAAGAATTGCTCCATATGGTCAGGCATGGATGAATTACAATCTGTGTCATCAGAGGAAACCTCCAAACCAATGACATCACCAATCCATCTGAGGGTATTTGAGCATAGTTTCGTGAATTTTGGTCAGAATGGTTTTGTTTTCCAGATTTCTGGGACTTTGGCTCCCATTCCTGGATTCAACTGGCATGTGAATTTCACATTAGTTTGGTACTCTGTTTCAAGAAGCTATTTCAGAAAGTAGCAGTGAAAGCTGAGAAAATAAAACCATACTGAAAATAGAGCTGTACACTCCAAAATATATAACCTCTAGATCAAATTTCATTCTAAAAGTGAACTAAAGTGAAGGCAGAGTTCCAAGCACATCTACATTGTCTTATAGTTTTCCAAAGAGTAGGTCATATTTGGCATTTCCTACTTTTGGGATTTGTGCTTTTCTCAGTTTAGAACACTAAGTAATTTGGAAGGGAGGGGCAGGAAAATGATTAAAACGAAAATTCAGAAGATGGAGTCATTAACACTACCTCTTCATAGGGCTGTTGCATCAAATGGTATTATGTAAAGCCCTTTGCATCCATATGATGGAATGTAAATAGACTAAGGGAGTGTAGCATGGTAAATATAATAACACCATTAGATTCAAGAAGATATGGGTTCAAATCTTACTTCAGACACTTACTAGCTTGGAGAGTGTGGGTAAGCTACAGACTTTCTCAGACTCAGTTTCCTCATCCATAAAATGTGGAGAGGATCAAATAAGATAATAGGTTTAATGGGCTTTACATAATACCTTAAAACCTATATAAATATTAGTTGTTATTATCAGGTTAAGTGATCAGAGCTTTGTTGATGTGGAGTTTAAAAAGATTCAAGAGATGTCATTTCTGGGTTATGATGGGTTTACACTGTGTTTGGGGGATGACCTTGCAGGTCCCAGTAGGTCAGACAGCTAGGAGGCTGTCTAGTAGTCAGTCTGATGCTCTGAGGTTGTCAGTCCAGTGGTAATGTTGGAGTCCATGGACCTGGGCACAGGTTCTGAAGCATGGAGGACAACGACAGATGCCCCATCCAAAAGTGTATACCCGATTCTTTCAATTCCCTCAGCACTAGGGAACTGGGAAAACTTCAGGTACCTTTTTGTGTGCTTTTGTCTTGTTTTGCTTTGTTTCTTTTTTGATGCTTACTCTTATATTCTCCTTTACGGAGGAAGGGATTTCCAGCCCCACACCTATAATGGGTCAATAGTTTTCAATTCCCAAAAGTTCATCTTTGGGTTGTCTTTTACAAAATTGAGGAAAATCTGGTTTTTCTAAAGAACTTAAAAAGAAAAAGCTGTTGTTCTTTTGCAGCACTGCTTGGCCTCAGTATCACCTAGATTGCCATGAAGCGTGGCCCATTTTTTGGACTTTAAAACATAACACTCTCTTGTAGTTAGAATTATATTGTTGCAGAGAAGGAAAATGGATAGAAGTTGCCTTTGTTGAGCTCTCTCTTGGAATCCTGTCCTCAGAAAAGATTGTAAGATGCTCATAGCTAGAGCCACCCCATAAAGAGGCAATGGGGGTCAACCGGACATTTTGGATGACCCCCTGCGTATGGCCCCCAGGGCTTTGGCCCCTCCATGCCAGATGACCCCTACTCAGGTTCCAACCTGGGACCCTGCCCCCATGGCAGTCTCTGTGGTATCTCCCCCTCTGACCCCTTCCTCTCGTCAGGTGCCAGCTGACCTTTTCCCTCGCCAGCCAGATTCCCTGGTCTTGTAGTCTAATCCAATTCAGCTGGCATTCCCCAGGCCCTCCCTCACAAGAAGCAGAACTTCCTATCCCCCTCCCCAAGTTCCAGTCCTCACAGCACCTTCAGGGCTTTTTTCTCTGAGGGAAGTGCCTGCCTCCCCTAGCAAGACAATTAGAGTACATATTCCATTCTCCTTTTCTTATCTCACTCAGGTTACAGAGAAACTGTGGAGATACTCAGAAGACCCCACTAAGTTTACTGAGGGTTTTAGGGACCTGTCCCTATAAATCCAGCTTTCTTGGGGTGATTTGCATAGACTCTTCTCTACCTATTGTACCACTGAGGTGAATCTGGGAACAAGCCCAAAAATTTGGGGATCATATAGCTAGTGATGACCCCACAAAATACCCCCCAGGAACAGCTGCTGTTCCCACTAGTGACCTGGGATGGGATTATCAAAAGAGTGAAGACAGGGGAAAGAGAGACCATATGGTAATTTGCCTGTAAGAAGGCCTAAGAACTGCATTTCAAAAGCAAATAAATTTTCGAAAAATTAGAGAGATTACTCAGGCAGAAAAGGAAAACCTTGCCCTTTTCCAAGACCTGCTAGTAGAAGCTATTAAAAAATATACCAATTAGGATCCTGATTCTATTGAAAGGGCGGCAATCCTTAGCATGTATTTCATTAATCAGTCTTCCCCAGATATTAGGAGGAAACTGCAGGAATTGGCAATGGGACCCCAAACACCTCAGACCCAATTACTGGAGATAGTCTTTGGAGTCTTTAACAACAGAGACCTGGTTGCAGCAGAGGAAAGAGAATGCAGGGAAAGGACAAGAGACAGAGAACATGCTCAATTCTTGGCTGCTGCCATGGCCAGAAAAAGACCCAAGGAGTGCCCCTCCAGGATGCCCCCTTGGAGAAAGCCTGGAAACTTGGACAGTGGGAAAACTGCTTTCGGTGCTACAAGGAAAGTCACTGGTCAAAGGAGTGCACCTCCAGGCACCCCCCACCCAGAGGGAGCCCCAGGCACCAATGCCTCTGGGAACATGCGCATGTGACCAGGAGGGGACATTTGAAGAAGGACTGTCCCCAAGGTTGGAAAAGTGGTGGAGCCACCCCCCAGTACCCTATCCTTGAGTCTTCTCAAGGCTCGGAATAACAAGGGAGCCTGGGGCTTGGCAGCGCTCCCACTTTCTTCACCTCTCTCATCAAGACCTGGGAAAAATCAAGGCTGAAGGTAAGTTACAAACTTTATCATGGCTACATTCTCTTGTTTTAACTAATTACTCTGGCCCTACCCACCCCATGACCCACCGGGTCATGGGCATCATAGGGGAAATTAAGGGACATCTCTAAACATATACTCTCCCCCACCTAATTGAGGATCTGTCGTTTGAATGTTCCTTCCTTATGCTCTCCTCTGGCCCTGCCCCCTTGTCGGGAAGGGACCTGTTGGTGAAATTGGGCAGCCAGTTTTCTCTAGTTAAGCCTCCTGTCTCCTTTTTTCTTCTGTTCGCCAGAACTTCCCATGTTCCCCCAGAGGTGTGGGAGGCAGTTGAGCCAATTGTTTGGGATCAGGGAATGCCTGGGAGAGCTACTTCTGCCACCCCAGACATAGTTTGCCTCCAAGATCCTAAAGTGTTCCCGCATCGTATTCAATATCCAATTAAGCCCAAGGCCTGGGAGGGACTGCAACCATTCAATGCTACTCCAGGCCCTGACTTGCTCCCTCTAGAGTGGGGCCCCAACCAGGCTAAAGCTTTTGAGACTTTGAAAACTGAACTGACCACCATTACAGCATCAGCTGTACCCAATCTAGAAAAACCTTTTACTTTCTATGTTGATGAAAGGAAAAGCCAGGCTTTGGGAGTCCTAATCCAGTCCTTAGAACTGCACCCCAGGACAGTTGCCTATTTTTCAAAACAATTAGACTCCATGGCTGCTATAGCCATTCTAATTGAGGAAGCTTCTAAACCTTCAGTTGACCAGCGCTTAGAAGTTCAGGCCTGAATGGTTCAGAGTTCAGAGCATCCTAGAAGCAGAGAGCCACCAGTGGCTGATTAGCCACAGGCTCACCAAATATTAAGCCTTGTTCTTAGATACCCCTGACCTAATTCTTCAGATGTGCTACACACTCCTGAACCCTGAAGTAGTGTAGCACACAGAACAAGTGGTTAGGAGAGCTAAGTAACGAAATAGCCATCTTTAACTCCCTCCAGGGAAATTGTCTTTTACTTCAAGGAAATTGTCCTTTAACTACACTGCTTGTTTGGTCCTTGTTTGCTTAACCCCCTTGCCAGGTTTGTCTCCTCTAAGGTCCAAGCAAGCCATCAACTTCCAGATGACTGCTCAGACTGAGTACCCTTTGAACTGGACTCATCAAGGCAGAAACAGCTCTACACTCCTTTCCAGCAGGAAGAAATTTCAGAAGCTGAGACCTTCACCCTTAACCCAAAGGAATTCGGGTCCCATTTGTTTGAGGGGGGAATGATGGGTTTAGACTGTGGGAGCCCCTTTGGACTCTCCTTGAATCTTCCTACTAGATTAGGCATTTTTCTGAGGCTGTAAGCCTTTCCTTATTCCTACACCCAAATCTCTAGGTTACTCTTAACCTAGCCTAGCCTTACATCATCTGTTATCTCCAGGTAGCCTTCAGCTACTTCCCATTCTTAATCTCATTCTCTTGGTTCCTGGAGTCTGACCTCACCTCAGTCCCATCAAGCTCCTCCTTAGACTCCTCCTCAAAATCCTCCCCAAACCCTTCCTTCCGTCACCCCAGGACCACCCAATAGATCCCTCCTGCAATCTTTCTGTACATAAGCTTCACCTTACTTCCATGAACATGCTCAGATTCAATCTACCTCAGGTTTAATCTGGCCTGCTTGTGAAAACAAGCATCACAAATGGTGAGATTTCTTAAGATTACCCATTATGGCAAATCTTTAATAAACTGTTTTTTTCTTTTGGCTGAGAAGGCTTGAGTCGAATTCATTTGAGCAGGACCTGGTGTGTTGCTATTTTGGGGTACTGAGCACCCCTAAAAACATATGGTTCCCTGACCTCATCAGGTAATTTAATCATTTTATTAATAATGCCAGCATTTTAATAAAAGGATGGTCATTTGGCCTTCCCTCTCTCTTAGACCAAAGACAACCATGGCTGTGGCCTCACAGTTTATATACCCTTTGAAGAGTAGGTGTTCCCAATGGTGGGAATCAACCCTGATTGTTTACAATTAATGAGAGAGGATATTACAATGAGGGCAGGACCTGAACTTTGATTAAGTTCACTTTAAGTTTACTTTTTAAGTTAACCCCAGCCTTGAACAATCTATTCAAAGAATTTATGGCCCACTCAAGCCTGAGCAGAACACAGTAGTCCAATATCTGGGTGGAGTCTGAACAAGAAAGGTAGTCCAATCTCATTATCACTGATACCCTTTAAGAGACTGAATTTTTAAAATCAGGACTTTAGAAAGGAGTGGGGAGACTCTGGATCTCCCCAAATCATTGATTATTAATAATCATTTCTCTTGATAAATATTCAAGAACTGGCTCTCTAAAAAAATGTTCATAGGATGCTTTTTTAAAGCTTTACCTGCATTATTAAACTTTTCCACATTATTTTCTTGCATTCAGTCAATAACCAAAACAATAAATCAAATGTCGATTCATTGTATTTGATGATTTCTGAGTTATAAACAGTAACACTGAAAATTTAGCAATCAGCTCTAGCCTGTTAGAGCTGGCTCCAGCATACCTCTACTCTGAGTTCCTCAGGCGACTTGGGATAAATTCAACATGAAGAGTTGTTGGACCTGACCTGATGAAATCACAGACTTTTTGTAAATCCATGTAATATTTTTATTACAGGCAGATATCTGTCACTTAGAATAATCTCTTAATTTAGGAAATCTTAATTTCCTTGTTGTAGGCAACATCCAGTGTAGAAACTCACTCTACCAAAACAGGTCTATTCTGTAACCTAGAGTCTTAGAGTTTGGGGAATTGAACCATTCAGTGACTTACCCACACAGGGTCATCCAGCCTGTCTATATCACAAGCTGTATTTGAAATCAATTCATCCTGATTCAGGGGCAGGATCAGTATCCCTTCAGCATCCTCTATACTACACTGTCTCTCATATCACCATCTAGTGAAGGGAGTACCAGATTGCTAGTCATGAGATGCAACTCATAGAATTATAGGTTGAGAACTAGACAGTACTTCAGTGATTCTCTAATCCAACCCTCTCATGTTATACATAAGGAACTAGGGCTCAGAATGATGAAATTATTTTCTAGAAATCATACAGGTAAAGAAATAACAGAAACGGGATTGAAAGTAAAATTTTCCTCTCTCTAAATTAAGTACTCTTCCCAACATGCCGCTGCTTTGAGTATTGATTCTAATGAATAATTTGTGAGATTCTGAATAGGTGTTATAGAATGAAGAACCTAAATTTGTAGTTAGAAGACATGAGCTCAGATCCTGGCTTGGCCACTTCCTACCTAGATGACCTCGGATAAAGCATTTAAACTTTCAGTTCCTTAATTTGATTTCAGGAAAATGGAAGAATTGGACACATAAGTATGCATAAAGTTTTAGTTGGGTGTACAGGCATGCCTACAGTTAAACCAGATGACCTCTAAAGTTCTTTCAAACTTTATATCTGTGATGTTCTGCTTTACTTCTCTCGGCCTCGATTTCCATATCTTTAAAATGGCAGGGTAGGTCTCAATTATTTCTCATATCCTTTCCAGCTTTGGCATTCTATGATTATGAATAGAGAAAGGTCCAAGATACAACATGGGGCATAAGGCACAACACATTTATGCTCAGAGATTTGAATATTAGAACGACACTAGACAGAAGGGGTCAGTCAGTCCTCAGAAATTTGCTTTCCCCTCCCTCAGACCAAGCCAGCTTTTATTAGTTGCTAAGAGCCTGAAGCAAAGCCATTTTGAAGCCCAGTTATTTCCCTAAAGGTTGTGGGAGGATCAGCAAATAAAAGTACAGTGATTCAAATCTAAGAAGATAAATATTGAAATATGTGTTTGTTCTTAGCACAAGAGCCCAGAGATTCAACGATGGACATGGATTTTAAGCAAAAATAGCATACTGTCTTTGTGTTTCTGAGGAGAGGGAAAAAATGAATAGGGCCTTAACTTTTCTGACTTTTCTCTCTTGAACTGGACTCCCACACGACCTAAGTCAAGACACTATTAGGTAAGGAGCTAAGTAGATGAATAAAGAGCTGTCATTCTTGAAAAAAATAGTGAACAAAAAAGTTTCAAAGAAAGGCAACATGCTATAGTGGATAGAGTTGTTAGAGTCAGTAAGAGAGAAAAGAAGGAAGGGAGAAATAAAGGAAGGAAGGAAGGAAGGAAGGAAGGAAGGAAGGAAGGAAGGAAGGAAGAAAGGAAGGAAGGAAGGAAGAAGGAAGGAAGAGGAAGGGAGGGAACAAGAAAATTAGTTCTGACTCAGAGCTAGAAGAGACTTTAGAGATCACCTAATGTAGTATCCTCATTTTATAATGAGTGGTTTGTTTAAGGTCACAGAGAGTCAAAAGCAGAGCTCAGACTAGAAACCAGCTCTTTTGACTCCTGACTTAGTACTTTTATCCACTGTACCCTGATGTCTTTAGGGATGTGTTCTCCTTAACTCCTTGCATTAAAAATGGGACTTACATTTTTTTGTCAGCAGCACAATCTCCAGTATTCAGTCTAGCTCTAATAACCCATGATTACTGTTAAAGCAGCTTTCTCTGAATCTTTATTTTCCTCAGTCCATCCTTCCTCGTTAGTCATCCTTCCTTAGCAGGCAGTGCTCTCTTTAACTCCCACTTCCATGACATTTGACCTTGTGCCCCATATACATCTGGAAATCAATAAAATTTGTTCCCAATGAGACCCCTTATGGAAATACAAGGGTGTTCCTAAAGTCTGAACACATAGGCAAAAATATGTATTTTCAAGAAATGAAATGAATGAAATTTTCAACAACATTTTATTTAATTGGAATATTAACAAATAACATCTTCAACATGATTTCTATCATTTGTTATGCAAAGGTTGATGTGCTTTGCAAGATTCACATGAACTCAATGCAATAACTCCACATTGCCAATTTTAGCACATTCACTCTTTATACATTCAATCAAGTGTGTTGCATCTGTGATTTTCATTGAGTACAACTTCTCCTTTAGCATGCCCTAGAAAAAGAAATCAAGGGAGCTAAGGTCTGTTGATATTCCAATTAAATGAAAATATGCATTTTGCCTTAGGGACACCCTGTATAGAGGCAGAGGACTACATCTAGGGGTCACATGTCACAATTGTAACTCTAGGTATTTATCCTGAAGGTCCCACATCTGCAGCAATAATTTCTCACTAAAGGATGGAAAGAAAATAGTTTTCTCCTTTTTCCCAACACCAACATCCCCTACTTCCACCTTAACTGGGCCTGGGTCCTCACTCACAAACTAGTGCCCTTAGTGATAGTCTCATGGGATAAAAATTAGGGCTTTGGAAACTTTGGAGATCAGGTAACTGAACCTCCTTATTTCTTAGATAAGAAAATTGAATCCAGAAGATTCTAAATAATTTGCTCTGTTTGATATGTTAGTTCATTACAGAATAAAGATGAATGAGAAAATATTTATTAAGTCTTTACTACACGCCAAGCACTGTATCAAGTGCTAGAAATACAAATCCAAAAGTAAAGTAGTTCCTGCCCTCAAAGAGCTAACATTCTAAAAGAGAATGTAGAAGAGAATAGTTGCCAGGGAGGTATAATTTGATCTGGGAACTCACAGGTATGGAGTACAATCATAGGGCCACTAACTGACATGTCCTTTTCAGGAATGGTAGTGTAGGTGTAATATTACTGTTCCAATGGTAGAGAAAGGCTGAAGTTACAAAACAGCAAAGAAAAAGAAGAGGCTGGGAAGGAAGGCAACAGCACGGCAAAAGTACAAATAGAGAGGGTCAGGCAGGATTTATACACAAATTATGACACCAAACTCTATGTTCTCTCCATAATACTACATCGTCTCTCCTATCTGTTGCTTCTTTATCAGCCTAGCCATCCTATTTTGTCTTCCCATGCCCATCCTCTTCATGCATTTCATTTTTTCCTAACCAGGAAATCAACATTCAACAGTGAATGCTCCTCAGAAACTTATTTTCATTTCATTCTTTCTACTTGACTGAATTCCTCAATGAAGTCACTTAAAAGATGAACCTTTTCTTTTGGATTTCTCATTCTCTAATCAAGTTTTAGACTAAGTGTGGGCAGGTAACATTTGATAGTTTGCACATGAGCTATTTCTGCCTTATCCATCCATAAATATTTCTTGGTACCTTCCATGTATTGGTGTTTATATCGCCTGCTTCACAGGTAGTTATGTGGAATATGCTTTATGTGTCTTCCATATGCAATACGTTGTTGGTGGTATTGGTATTTTTGTTTTTATTGACCTAGAAAGACTGACCAATAATAGCTGGAAGTTCCAGTAAGGTAGCTTTCAGCTCAATAACAGGAAAATGTCTTAATGATTACAGCTGTTCAAAAATGGAATGAGCTTCCGCAATAGTAATTAAGGTGGGACTTTTTTGCTGTTCTTCTCTTAAGTGCCTTTAATGATTCTGGCCTTTGTCTGAATGGGGCAGATAAAGTGGGATCTCTTTGTCTTGGAGTATTTCTCAGCACTGAGACAATTGGGAGTCATTGATTTCTATATGATGTGATACTGCAGATGGGGAACTTTCCCACACCCAGCCTAGGTGAGGTCAGAACCCTCGGAGCTCTGAACAGCATGTAATTGAGGACAGCTTGGTGTTTGACTTCTGGGGGCACACTCATGGAAGGAGTGTGAGACTCTGGGCAAGCCATGATTGCCCCCTGGCTTTGTAATCCAGATGGATATGATGTTGATGCTTCTCTGGTAACTATGAATTGTGATTTGAAGCAGACAAGGAAGGTCTGTCTGTTGACGTTTGTAATTTCTGTTTGTGTTTGCCTTTCCCCCCTGAACTAAATGAATGATATATGATTAAACTGAGATTGTTAACCCCTTAAAGTTGCTTTCCTTAGAAAAGCAGATCAAAGAACCTGTTTTGGCAGCTTTCTGTGTGCTGGTTGTTGGCGGGTCTTACACCCCTACAGCAGCTGTTAGCAGATTGTTGCTACAAGTGGGGAGGGGTGTTCTTGTAGTGTCTGGGTGACTCTTCTTTAGATATCCTATACATAGGATTCAAGATTTAGGTAGGGATGACACTGGATGACCTCTGAAGGTCCTTCTAACTCTGATTCTATGTACAGACCTCAAAATACTGGAGAACACACAGTATAGAAAAACCAATACATTGAGGCTTAAAGGTTTTGAATATTCCAAATGTCAACCCACACTTTCAAAGACTATATTTATAGTGACAACACTACCATTTGCAAAGGTGAGGGCAGAACTATACTATTAAACAATGTTGTTTCCATATATTTAACTTCTTAGTGGACTAGGATTACCTATTTCTAGGTCCCAGCATCTGACAATTCTACTTTTCTAAGAAGTAGGAAAGAATACAGTTGGCCTTTGGCAAGTGGCTGGATGAGAGCTTTGTGCCAGAGATCACAGAAAACTGTCATCTGGATGAGAGCTCTGTCACTCTGGTTCAACTGAATCATTTGTTTTCTTCTCAGCTCCTGTTCTTGTGCACTGTTTATTCATAGGATCATAGATTTAGGCTGCTGTGTCCTTTAGGAACATTGAAGTGAGCTAGCCCAACCCCTTAACTTTATAGATGAGAAAATTTAGACTCAGAGAATTAAAATAACTAGTGGAAGATTACACAAATAGTAAGTAATAGAGGCAAGATTCCAGGTCTAGGAAAAACATTAGAGAAGGCATAGAAGCAAGAGGAAGCATGGATTATTCAGAGAATGGGGAGTATATCAGCTTTGTTTGGAGCATAGAAAATGTTGAGAAAAATAATTTGAGTTAAGGTTGAAGAGGAAAAGTGTTACCAAATTCTTTAAGTACTTTAAAATGAATTTGGAGGCAAAAGGTAGCCAAAGAAGATTTTTGAGTAAAGGAATAACTTACCACCTGCATCTGTGATCAAAAAAATAAATAAAAGCACACACTAATCTTCTAAAACCTTGTAAAGACCTTTCAAATAGACCTGGCAAGGATGGGTTTTAGTTGGTAGTGATTGAGAAAAGGAGCTGCCTTGTAATGTGTAGTTTCTTTGGTGGAGAAGAAGAAAGTTTTTATTGGCTTTCTTGACTGTTTTGGATTATATTTCTCTCAGAATCATAAAATCTTGGAATTTAAAGGGACCTAAAAGACCATTTGGTCCTGGGCCAGAGGTTTCAAGTAACTGATATTTATAGATCATGGGACATTAACATAAGTTGATTAACTATCAGAAAAAGCAGTTCCAGCAGAAAGAAAAAAAAGGAGACAGAGATAATAGATTATGCCGGTTCTATCCAGGCACCAAGTCCAAACTTGGTATGGAATCTCTCAACTATATTGGATCTTGGCCATGTTGATATGGGATAGATTAGTGTGAGTAAACATGACTATTGGCTATTCACAATTATCCAGCAACATGGGTATCTTGAATAACCCCTCTAGTTACAGACAGCTTGGTGGCATATTCTCTAGTACTCACCAACTCACACACTGGGAATCAGAAGCAAAATAGATGACAATCAGCTCAGGTGGTACTGTCATGCCCACCCCCACTACTGAGTTTCAGAGACTCAGAAAGGGACTTACTTATAGATCAGACCTTGAAGTAGAGGTTCCAGGAGGAACTGGCCAATAATTTAAAAAAGCCACAGGGGTGGAGGGATCTTCCAGAATGAGGAGGCTGCTGAGTCATGGTGACAAAGTTATCTTTTAGGATTGGAAGGCTGCTGGGATATGTCAAAGAAAGTATAAAGAGCTAGTAATGGAGCTGACAGAAGAATAAAGGAAGGGAGGAAGGTATTATTGTCTCTCATGAGTAAACTGCCAGACCCTTGGGTATCATGGGTTTGACTGTGGCATAACTAGGGCACTCTACAAACTTAATGGGCTTTTTACAGGCCCACAAGGTGTGACTGATTTGAATCATACAGAATCACAGATTTATTTGTAAGAGACTTACTATTTAGTGATCCTCAACCACTCTCATGATAGCCGAAACAATTAATGAGCACCTCCTATAATGCGGATCATTGCCCCCAAAGACCTAGCAATAGCAGAGGTTTGCAGGGAAATAGGTCAGAATCCAATCAATCAATTCATATTTATTTATCATCTCCTATGTTTTTGGGTGCTGTGTAAAACTGGGGATACAAAGGCAAAAGTAGAAACAATAGCTCCCTTTGAGGAATTCATATTCAATCAGGGATGCATATATAATATGTTTTATATTTATATATACATAAATGCATACATATACATACATGTATATGTGTATATATATATATATATATATAAGTATTAAAATAACACAAGGTAGTTTTTGGAGAGGAGGAAGTACTAATTGATGTGGGCAGCAAGAACTATATCATGGAGAAGGGGGCATTTTAATTGAGACTTGAAGAGCTAGGCATTAATCTTGGGCATGGAGGACAACCCTTGCCAAAGCCAAGAGAGGAGATGAACATATGTCATTTTTAGCTGAACAATGAAGTATTTGGGGAGGTTTAATATGTAATAAGGCTGGAAGAATTAGGTTAGGGGCAGGGTATAAAGACTTTCAATGCCAAAAAGAGGAGTTTGTATTTGGTAACAGGGAGCCACTGATATTTCTAAGTAGACAAGTAACATGAACTGAGGTGAATTTTAGATTTTAAAAATGGCATCAGCTATATGGAAAACAGATTAGAGCAGAGAAAGAGAGAGATTTGAGCCAGAGAAATCAAAGAGGAGATTATTGCTATTCCAGGCAATAAGAGATGGGGCCTGAATTGGGTCAGTGGCTGGGTAAGTAGAGAGAAGGGAATTCATGAAAGAGACATAGAAAGGAGATTTGGGAGTTGATTGGGCATATGACATGAGGGGCAGTGAAGAGGCAAGGACAATCAAAGATAGTGAAAGTGGGTGACTAAAAGGATGATGATAACTTTGGAAGAAACAGGGAAGGATAAAAGAGGGGTAGGCTTGAGGAGAAAAGATAATCAGTTCTCTTTGAATCATATTGGCCAGCCATCATATTCTGCTCAATGTACACTCTAACAGAGAGTATCCTTCTAGTAATATGTATGTGTATATGTGTGTGTGTGTATATATATATGTATATATATATATATGTATATATATATATAATGTGTGTATGTATATGCAAACATATAAGTATATGTGTACAAACATGTCTTTATATTACTGTGTGTATACACATACAAATATTATTTAGCTATGGATACCACCTTTATTTTTCAGAATAAAACAAGCATTTACATAACATAGTGTAATAAAAGATGATTGCACATGAAACTGCAATCTATTATGTACAATTTCCTATTCCTTTTAAATATATAATAAAATTATCTTGTATTTTTTTTCCTTTTTTTATTCTCTCCTCCTACCCTAGAGGTGGCTACCATTAGACACAAATATGTATAAATATATAGATACATATACAGACACATATACACATATGTAAAATCATTCTATACATTCCTCTATTTACCTGTTCTTTTCTGAATGCAGATAGTGCCTTTCTTCATATGTGCTTTGGAGTTAATTTGGGTATTCATAATAGTCAAAACTACTTAGTTGCTTAAAGTTGTTCTTAAACCAGTATTGCTATAATTGTATACCAGGTTCTCTTGGTCCTGCTCATTTTGGTCTTCATTATTTTGTGAAAGTCTATCCATGTTTTTCTAAAGTCATTGAGCTGATCATTTCTTGTAGCACAGCAGTACCCTATCACAAGCATATACCACAAGTTGTTCAGCCATTTCCCAAATGACCAACATCCCTAAAATTTCCAGTTCTTTGCAACTACAGAAAAGAGTTGCTATAAATATTTTAAAAATATAGATTCTCTTCCTTTTCCCTTAATCATCTTTGGAAATAGACCTAGCAGTGGTATTTCTGGGACAATGGGTATAAGCACTTTGATAACTCTTTGGGCCTAATTCCAGATTGCTCTCCAAAATCATTGTATCAGTTCACAATTCCATCAACAATGAATTAGTGTCCCAATTTTTCCGCATCCCCTCTCACATTTGTTGCTTTCCCCCTCAATAATTTTAGCCAATCTGGTAAGTGTAAAATGATATCTCAAGGTATTTTTTCAATTTGAACTTATGCAATCAATAATGATTTAGAGCATTTTATATGATTATAAATGGTTTTAGGGAGTGGGGAATGACCTGTGTTCTTAAATATTTTGCAAAGCTCTTTATATATTTGAGATGTGAGGCCTTTATCTGAGAGGATGTCGCCTTCAAAAAACAATTTACCACCTGTTAGAACATTAAAAAAACCTTCAAACTTATATATGAAAGCAGTGATATTAAACACATCCTTTACCTGCTCCAACACAAATAATTAATAAAGGGCATTTGAAGAAAGAATTCAAACTCAAATGAAAACTAAGTAATTGAATCCTTGAAAAATTATTTAGGTCAAAGAAACAATCAGAAAAATAATTTTATCAAAGAAAATGGCACCTGTAGGGGGAAACAGCCAACAAAACCTTGAGATACAACCAAAGCACTGCTTAGGGGGAAATTTCTCTCTAAAGTTTCCAACCAAAGAGAGAAAGAACAGAGCAATAAATAAGAAAGGCAACTAAAACAGGACTAGGAAAGCAACTAACAAAAAATCCCAAATAAACACAAATTGTGAAAATCAAAGAAAAAAGACAAAATTGAAAACAAAAACATATTGAATTGAGAAATGAAAAAAAAAGAAAAATTAAATTGCCACACTCAAAATTTAAAAAGACAATTACACAAAAGATGAATAGCAAAGAAGAAGCTTTCACAGCTACAAGCACATGTAGACTTAACTAAGAGATAGAGACAATAATAAGAAATGAAAATAATTTTGATTACATGGAGTAGAAAACCTTCCATGCAAACAAAATTAATACTTCTTGGTTAAGAAAGGAAGTGATCTAATGGGAAAAACTTGGTACTGGATATCTTGACTAAAGGTTTGGTATCCAAGACATATAGACAAGTAACACACATACAAGATTATAAGCCATCCCCAATAGATAACCAGTCAAAGTATATTAACATACAGCTCTAACTATAAGCTATTAATAACCATATGAAAGAATGTTATAAGCACTAATTATAAGAGAAATTATAATAACCCTAAGTTTTCCCCTTACACCAACAAAACTGGCAATGATAAAAGATAAGAATTGTCGATATTGGAGATGTTATGGGAAGATAGACACATTATGTCTTGTTGGTGGAGCTGTAAATCAATAAGTTTAAAAATTATTTTTAATTATGCAAAAAAATTCTTAAAATATCCATGCCATGTGACCCAGAAATTCTACTATTAGACATATTTCTCAAGTCAGTTATTGTTAAAAAAGACAAACAAGAAAAAGAAGAAATTCCCCATGTACACCAAAATATACATAGCATCACTTTTTATTGAATAGCAAAGAATTGTAGACAAATAGATGCCCATCAACTGGGTAATAGATGAACAAAATGAAGCACATGAATGTAATGGAATACTACTATGCGTTAAGAAATGATGAATGTAATAAATACAGAGAAGCATCAAAGATTTATATGAATTGATTCATATTGAAGTGAGTAGAGCAAAGAAAACAATATACACAATGACTACAACAACATAAATAGAAAAAAAGAACCACAAAAATTGTCAAAAGTGAATGTTACAAAATTAAATGGCACAAGCATGGCTCCTAATAAAAGATATGAAAAGACACACCCAGCTCACTCCATGAAGACATGGTAGGTTCATGAGTGTGGATATTACATGTACTTTCAGGCTTTAAAGAAAAATATTGATTGGGTTTGTTGATTTTTTTTTTCTTTTACTCTTTTCCATCAGTCCTCTGAGAAAAAAAGGATGAACAACAATCTGTGAGTAGCTACCCTTTGGGAATCCAATGCTCCTATCACCATTATCATCATCATCACCATAATCACCATCATTATCTTCTTCTTTCTTCTTTTCTTCTTCTCTTCCTTATTCATTCTTTTCTTCTTATTCATTCTTCTTTTCTTCTTCTTCTCCTTCTTATTCATTCTTCTTTTCTTCTTATTCATTCTTCTTCTTCATCTTCTTCTTCTCCTTCTTATTCATTCTTTTCTTCTTCTTCTCGTTCTTCTTCTTCTTCTTCTCCTTCTTCTCCTCCTCCTCCTTTCTTCTTCTTTCCCTATGTCTATGTATGGAATCATACCCTTACATGTGGATACTCTGCCCAAAGGAATGTAAGTTTTGGTGGCTTTTTTTGTCTTTTTTAAAATTTTTTTTTATTTAGTTTTCAGCATTGATTTTCACAAGAGTTTGAATTACAAATTTTCTCCCCATTTCTACTCTCCCCCCAATGCCAAGATGGCATATATTCTGGTTGCCCTGTTCCCCAGTCAGCCCTCCTTTCTGTCACCCCACTCACCTCCCATCCCCTTTTCCCTTCCTTTCTTGTGGGGCAAGATAAATTAATACACCTCATTGCCTGTGTATCATTTTCTAGTTGCATGCAAAAACTTTTTTTTGTTGTTTCTGAACATCTGTTTCTAAAACTTTGAGTTCCAAATTCTCTCCCCTCTTCCCTTCCCACCCACCCTCCCTAAGATGTCAAGCAATTCAACATAGGCCACATGTGGATCATTATGTATAACCCTTCCACAATACTCATGTTGTGAAAGACTAACTATATTTTGCTCCTTCCTAACCTATCCCTCTTTATTGAATTTTATCCCTTGGCCCTGTCCCCTTTTGAAAGTGTTTGTTTATGATTACCTCCACCCCCATCTGCCCTCCCTTCTATCATCCCTCCTTTTTTTATCTTCTTCCTCCTTTTTTCCTGTGGGGTATGATACCCAAATGAGTATGTATGGTATTCCCTCCTCAGGTCAAATCTGATGAGAGCAAGATTCACTCATTCCTCCTCACCTGTCTTCTCTTACCCTCCTACAGAACTGCTTTTTCTTGCCACTTTTATGCAAGGTAATTTACCCCATTCTATCTCTCCCTATCTCCCTCTCTCAATATATTCCTCTCTCATCCCTTAATTTGATTTTATTTCTTTTAGATATCTTCCCTTCATCTTCAACTCACCCTGTGCCTGCTCGCTCTCTCTCTCTCTCTCTCTCTCTCTCTCTCCATATATATACATATATATATACATATATATATATATACATATATATTCACACATACATACATACGCACTCATATATATATACATATACATAAAGATATGTGTACATATATATGTATGTATGTATATATGCATATTCCCTTCAGCTACCCTAATACTGAGGTCTCATGAATCATACACATCATCTTTCCATGTAGGAATGTAAACAAAACAGTTCAACTTTAGTAACTCCCTTGCAATCTCTTTTTCTTGTTCTTTTTCTTGATTACCTTTTCATGCTTCCCTTGATTCTTATGTTTGAAAGTCAAATTTTCTATTCAGTTCTGGTCTTTTCACTGAGAAAGCTTGAAAGTCCTCTATTTTATTAAAAATCCATATTTTCCCTTGTAGCATGATACTTAATTTTGGTGGGTAGGTGATCCTTGGTTTTAATCCTAGCTCCATTGACCTCCAGAATATCGTATTCCAAGCCCTTCGATCTCTTAATGTAGAAGCTGCTAGATCTTGGGTTATTCTGATCGTGTTTCCACAATACTCAAATTGTTTCTTTCTGGCTGCTTGCAGTATTTTCTCCTTGATCTGGGAGCTCTGGAATTTGGCAACAATATTCCTAGGAGATTACTTTTTGGGATCTATTTGAGAAGGCGATCGATGGATTCTTTCAATTTCTATTTTGCCCTGTGGCTCTAGAATATCAGGGCAGTTCTCCTTGATAATTTCCTGAAAGATGGCATCTAGGCTCTTTTTTTGATCATGGCTTTCAGGTAGTCCAATAATTTTTAAATTATCTCTCCTGGATCTATTTTCCAGGTCAGTGGTTTTTCCAGTGAGATATTCCACATTGTCTTCCATTTTTTCATTCCTTTGGTTCTGTTTTATAATATCTTGATTTCTCATCAAGTCACTAGCTTCCACTTGATCCAATCTAATTTTTAAAGTACTGTTTTCTTCAGTGGTCTTTTGGACCTCCTTTTCCATTTGGCTAATTCTGCTTTTCAAGGCATTCTTCTCCTCATTGACTTTTTGGAGCTCTTTTGCCATTTGAGTTAGTCTGTTTTTTAAGGTGTTGTTTTCTTCGGTATATTTTTCAGTACTTCTTTGGGTCTCCTTCAGCAAGTCATTGACTTGCTTTTCATGGTTTTCTCGCATCCTTCTCATTTCTCTTCCCAATTTTTCCTCTACTTCTCTAACTTGCTTTTCCAAATCCTTTTTGAGCTCTTCCATGGCCTGGGACCAGTTCATGTTTTTTCTTGGAGGCTTTTGTTGTAGGCTCTTTGACTTTGTTGTCTTCTTCTGGCTGTATGTTCTGGTCTTCTTTGTCACCAAAGAAAGATTCCTGAGTCTGAGACTGAATCTGGGTGCGTTTTCCCTGCCTGCCCATATTCCCAGCCAACTAACTTGACCCTTGAGTTTTTCAGCGGGGTATCACTGCTTGTAGAGTTAAGAGAACTATGTTCCACGCCTGGGGGGATGTACCAGCTCTGCCATACCAGCACTCCTCCTTCCCCAAGATCCCCCAACCCGGACTGTACTTAGATCTTCAGCAGGCTCTTCACTCCTGCTCTGATCTGCCACTTAATTTCTCCCACCAGGTAGGCCTGGGGCTGGAAGCAACTGCAGCTGTAGTTCTGTAGTTGCCCCACCTCTGCTGCGGCCTCCGGGGCGGTGGCTGAACAGCAAACTCCTTCTACTCCCGCAGCTTTTCCCACTAACCTTCTCTGTTTTTTTTGGTGTTTGTGGGTTGAGAAGTCTGGTAACTGCTGCAGTTCACTGATTCAGGGCGCTAGGGCACGCTCCGCCCAGCTCCTGGTCTGGGTGGTCCACGCAGTGCACACTGGGCTCTGCTCCGCTCTGCTCCACTCTGCTCCCCTCTGCTCCCAGCTCCATGTGGGATAGACCTCACCCAGAGACCATCCAGGCTGTCCTGGGCTGGAGCCCCGCTTCCCTCTGCTATTTTCTGGGTTCTGCAGTTCTATAATTGGTTCAGAGCCATTTTTATAGGTTTTTGGAGGGGCTCGGGGGGAGCTCACACTAGTCCCAGCTTTCCAGCTGCCATCTTGGTTCCTCCCGCCCCCCATCTCCTGGTTGCTTATATTTTGTTAGATATCTTGGGGTTTGAGTGCTAGATTATTTTTCTAATTTCCTATTTACTTATTTTAGCATTTTTTCCCAAAGAGCTAGAACAATTAACTCTCTATCTTTTGCAGTTTTCATGTATGCTTTCTTGAAATATAACTCTGAAAAAAATAAAACAGGCTTTGAATTTGAATTCAAATGTAGCTACTTGACTAGCCTTTAAAAGCAAATCACTCTGGCTTTCACTGTATGGTCAATAACAGGTCCCAGTCCAAGACTCTCTTGCTCATTACTTGGGTTTTGAGCAGAGTGAGTGTAAATAGCAATTGTTTTCTGTTCTGGACAGAAACTCTGAAAGTTTTTCCTTCCTACACTGATCCTTTTGTGATGACAAACAAGGTCATCTTTCACCTCAGTTCTTACCTTCTGAATGGGCATTGCCTTAGACAAACTGAGTCCTGGGAAAGACCTTAGCTTTTTAAGCTAAGACCAAGGTCTTAAGGTCTTAAGACCAAGGTCACCCACTGCATCCTAGAACATCACCAGTGGTCTTAACTCTTTTCTTGTTACTTGACTCTGATAACTCTGGACAAGAGAGTGAGACTGATGACTTTGTACAACTCTGCCTCACTTAAATCCAATTCATGTGCAAATCAAGACATCACCCTTGTGACATCATTGGTTCTCTTCAAGAACAAAGGACAAACAACAACTTCAGCTGCCTCAACCATAAAAAGCAATAAAAAATAGCACCTTTTTTCCCCTGAGTTGTCATGAGGATCAAACAAGACAATATTTATGAAATACTTAGTGCAGTGCCTGGCACACAGGAGGTATTTAACTTGTGCTTATTTGCTTCCTTCACAGAATATGAAGTTAATTCCCTTTTGGAGGCAACTCACAACATTAACAGAATAATTTTTTTTTTCATTAAAAGGAAAGGAGTACAATAAGGATCCTAGTTTAGACCAGGTTTGGACTTTGAAAAATGGATTTCAGGTGGGATGATGGAAATAACCAACTCAGCATGGAAGCCCAGAGAGGCAAAGTTGCCTGGGTTTCAAGTCAAAGAGAGACTTTGAACTTTAAACTTGGGAGTCTGCTCTATAGAAACTGAGCTAAGCTTAGAACCTAATCCTCCTCACATTTCCAGAGTATGAGATGAGGGGAATATTATGCCCCTTGTGTGTTGGAAAATATGTTGACATATTTGTGATCATTCCTTGGAAATAAATATTCTATTGTAAAAGCAAATCTGAATGTTTTGTGGTTGAACGAAACTAGGGTAGAGGAGAATGCAGCCTAAAATTGGGATAACACCACTGATGGGAGCTGGAGCCAATCCAGAGAAGTTAGATACCTCACTCAACACCCTTTTAGGGAATGAGAAAACCCTGGAGAAGGGGCAAAATGTCCTTAGCAGTAAGGGCTAAGGTAGTCACTGTTACATATTGAAGAATGACTTTTAAGTTTATATATCTGTGTTAGTTACCTGTTATCTTGTATAAGAGAATTTTATCAGGGATGCATAATATGAATACTTTCCTGATACCCACTCCCTCCAGTTGTCAGTTTCTTTTCTGATCTTGGTTGTATTTATTTTGCTTGTGGAAACTTTTTTTTTAACCTTATGGTATCAATTTTTTTTTATTTTTACTATTTTTATTTTTTGTTTTGTTGAGAATTTCACCTCTTCACATTAAAATTTTTTATTTGAAGTACAGTACCTAATAATAGCAAAATTTTTATGGACTATTATATATATATATATATATACATATATACATATATATATATATATATATATATATATATTATGCATCTGAGTTCACAACCATCTGAGGTAAGTGCTATGATATTATGATCTTTATCCCCTTTATGAGATAATATTCATAAAGTGTTTAGGATAGTACTTGACACATATCAAGTATTTAACAAATGCTGGTTACTTTCCTGTTTTTGTTATCCCCATTTTTCCTCTCTGAGAAGTTTCAGAGAAGTGAAGTGACAACCATGGTCACACAGCTATCAAGTGCTAGAACTAGTATTTGAACCCAGGTCTTCTCGATTTTAGGTCCAACACACTATCCATTGAACCACACTATCTCTCTAGGTTAGTAAAGATAACCAAGGGGCTTGGTCAGGTTCTCTGGCTCTTGTCTTCCTCATGCATATATATTATTGCTATAACTGTTCATTTGAGATAAAACCAATTCAGGAAAAATAATCCCAATAATAGAGAAAAATATAAACCTAGCTCTTATAACATTAAATATGAATAGAGTGGACAATCCAACAAAAGGGGGAAAAGTGACAGCTTCATTAAGAAAACAAAACTCTGTGGCTAATGAGAAATGCACTTCAAAAAGCAAAAACATATATACAATAAAAAACCAAGGGACTGGGATCAAATATGCTATGTATCAGGTGAATTCTAAAAAATGGGCTGTAACCATGCTATCAGACAAAACAAAAATTCACAATATAGATATAAATAAGGAAGTTGAATTATGCTGAAAGGAGCCATAATCAGTCAACCAATATCAATATTAAATCTATATATCCCGAATGCCTTGACATCTAAACTCATAAAGGAAAAATTAACTGAATTATGAGAAGTCACAGACAGAAATACAAAAAAAAAAACCAGGAGAACTTAATGTCCTGTTCTTGGTTTTAGACAAAACTAAGACAAACTAAAAAATATAAATAAAAGGGATTTTTTCAATTTTATAAAATTCAAAAAAACTTTCTGGAGAAACTATAGCTAAAGCAGAGAGTGCTCACAAATATACGTCTTACTTCTTACTGGAACTTACAAAAACTGCCCTTGTATTAATGCACTAAGATATTGCAAATAAATGTTTAAAGTGAAAAAATATTAAATATGCCTTTTAAAGACCATAATTCAATAAAAATAGTTGTTCAGGGAGCACAAATAAAAGACATTAAACCAAATGGATACTTAATGGTGAAATCATAAATAATAATTAGGTCAAAAGACAAATCATAGAAACAATAATTATGCAATACAAAATGGTAACAATGAAACAATATAGCAAAATTTCTGGGATCCAGCTAAAGTTGTCTTCAGAGGAAAAAAACAAAGCCTTGCAAATATATACTGACAAAATAAAAAAGAAGATTAATGAATTGAATGTGTATTCTTCAAAAATTAAAAAGGCAAAAAATCCAGAATAAATACAAAAACAGAGGTTATAAAAATTAGAAAAGTATAATGGGAAACCCCAATAGACAATAGAGATGATAAATAAAACTAAAAGCTGGTTCTTTGAAAAGACTAGCCAACTTAAAAAGAACAGGGCAGGAAATCAAATCAATAAAACAACAAATAAAGTAAAATCACAATAAAAGCAGAAGAAATAAAAAGCATTATCAAAACCTAATATCACTTATGTGTTAACAAAATTTTATAATATCCAAACCAGTAAAAGACCAACTAGAGATCTTAAATAATCTAATCTTGAAAAAGGAAACAGCACCAACAGTAAAGAAACTATCAAAGGGAGGGAAAAAAAACATTGGTCCTAATGTATTCAAAGCAGAATTTCATCAATTTCTAAAAGACTATTAGAATGCTACACAAATTATTATCAAAAATCATGGAAGCACTCTACCAGATTCCTTCTTATAAGATAAATATAGTCCTGAGATCTAAACCAGGGAAGGATAGCTCTAGATCATTAATCAATATAGATTCAAAAATTGTAAAATAAATCCTCTCAAACAGCCTACATTAATTCATCCAAAAAATTATTTATTAAAATCAAGTTGGAAATAAAATTTATGCCAGGGATGCAAGGATAGTTAAACATGAGGAAAACAATTAACATAATTAATCACAATTTTAAGAAATCTAAAACTACATGTTATGTCAATTAATGTAATAAAAAGGCTTGAACAAAATATGATATCTATTCATGCTAAACAATCTCTATGAAATGTATGTATGGAGAGATTTGTTTAATATCATAGAAAGTATCTACCTAAAACCAAAAGTGAAGATCATGTGAATGAGGAAATAGTAAAAGCTTTACCAATTAATATAGAAACAAAATAAGGATGCCCATTCTCCTGAATAACATTTTATATGGTTCTAGAAAGGGTAGCAATAGCAATAAAAGAAGAAAAAGACATTAAATACATAAATATAATCAAAGAATATATAAAACTATCCCTATTTGCTGATGACATGGTAGTTTACTTTAAAAATCCAAAAAAGCAGTGAAGTTATTAAGAACATTAATAGCTTCAGCAAAGTTGAATTCTACAAAATAAACAGGTGAAAATCAACACCTTGTCCATAAAATAATTTAAAATTTCAAGAAGTAATAATAGAAAGGAATATCCAATAAAACCACTATAAAATGCATGAATGAAATACTTGAGAATCAATCTACCAAAGCATACAAAATACTTATGATTCAATTACAAAGTGCTCCTAAAGAAATAAAGTGCAACTTAAATATCTGGTAGAATATCCAGTGTTGATGGCTGGGGCATGCCATTGTAATAAAAATGACAATACTCTCAAAGTTAATAGTCTTAATGCTATTCCAATCAAACCACCAATGGGATAGTTCACATAACTTGATAAAACAATAACAAAATTCATTTGGAGGAATAAAACATGTAAGATATCAAGGGAAATGAGGGGAAAAGTAGAAATAAAGAGGGAGATAGCATTTCTAGACCTCAAACTACATTACAAAGCATCATTTATCAAGGATCAATTGGTGGAACTGGTCCTGTTTAGGCTAAAGAAAAGACAACTCTGGAAAAACATAACTGTCTTCAAGTATTTGAAAGACTGCCATATAATGGAGTGATTAAATTCATTCTCTTTGGCCCCAGAAGGCAAAACTAGGAGAAGCACATGGAAGTTATAAAGAGGCAAATTTAGAATTGATGTCAAGAAAATCTTCCTAGAGCTTTTTATAAATGGAATGACCCAATTGGAAAGGCAGTGAGATCCAACTACCTCCTTGAAGGTTTTCAAGAAGATACTGGACTGCATCATATAAAGTCCATAATTATAGGGCTTCCTTTTGTGTTTGGGCTGGACTAGATGGTGACTGAGGTCCCTTCCAACTCTCAAATTCTATGATTCTGCTCCCCCTCAAAAAAAATTGTAAATGTTAAGACTCATGACTTTCTGATAAGCCACTGTTGCCAGATAAAGCCCTGTTTGAGAATTCTAAGTCAAGTAATGGAGGAAAAGCCCACTCAAAAAAATCAACCAAGAATAGGAGTCATGGCATGAAATTAGGGATCAAAAATATAGAGGTATCCCAGACAAAGCAGACAGGGAGTGATTTCAGAAGTACAGAGTCCAGTTTGCTAAAAATAAGGTCTGGAATAACAGGTCAAGATCAGGTAGAGATGAAAAAGCATTGACTTTCAGAAAAGTACAGGGTCAGTAAAGAAGAAAAACAGTAGAGATCAGTGTCTATAGGCCTTGAATACTTAGCTGAACTTACTGGTAGCTCCTGATATTCCTGATGCTACTTGAAGGACTGCCCTCACCGTGTCCAATCTGTCTTTCGAAAAGCCTGACAGTAATTATTTCTCATGTATGAGTTCTAGGGCTTAATAGAGGTTTCTATCTTGGAAAACAGTAGAAGGGCTGCAATTTAAGAATGCCTTAAAGGAAAAGCAAATTTTTTCCAACAGTTGATATGTCTGGTCCCTCTACATCATACTTGAAAACTATGATACAATGCCATGGGAGATTTAAGATGGTGTTTTGTTTCACAAGGATACCTCTGGGATTCTTTTGGTATTGTATGTATAGTTTTCAATTTTTGGTATTGAATTCATAGCTACATCTTTTTAATACCCCCTATTTTCCTCTTCTTCTTCATGGCTGGCTACTTTCCTGGACTTCATGATCTGCCAAAACTCATCATTCAGCAAGATGAAATCTTATAACTGAAATCCTCAGCAACCCATGTCCCTGGAGTCCCTCTCTGACTCTGGGTGGGCAGCATGGAGATTAGATATTGGGGGCTCCTTCTAGATCCTCCACCATCTAGTCACCCAATGAATTAATTTCATTAATTCCCACCCAGCTATTCACCTGGGCTTATGTTCTCTAGAAACTCATCATCCTTCAAGATTACATGAACTCTGAAATTCTGAACACCTCAGATCATTTCCCACCTCAGCTAGAGGACTTCCTTGTGCCCTTACATAAGGTTTCTTTCCATTACCCTCCATTTTCAGTTTCCTTTTATGCCCCATTGGGGCAGCACAGTGAATAGAGCATCAGACCTGGAGTCAGAAAAACTCAACTTCCTGAGTTTAAATCTGACCTCAGATACTTACTAGCTGTATGACCCTGAGAAAATCACTTCACTCTGTTTTTCTCAGTTTCCTCTTCTGTAAAATGAGTTGGAGAAGGAAATGGCAAACCACACCATTATCTTTCCCAACAAAACCCCAAAAGGAGTCAGTCACAAAAAGTTGGACATGACTGAAAACAACAACCACAACCTACCCCATTAGCTTGTGAACTCTTTGACAGCATGGCCTGTTTTTTGCCTCTCTGTATCCCAGCAATTAGCACAATCCCTTGCACATAGTAGGTGCTTAATAAATGTTTATTTATTCTGATTCTGACTCTTCCAATGTACAATGAGATTAAAAAAACACTTAATAAGGGGCTAACACATACAAGGCGTTGTTAGAGACCTGATAAATAAAGATTAAATCAGATAGTCTGTATTGGAGGAACTTATAATCAAGTAGAGGAATAAAGATAGGTAGAGAAATAACCACAAAAACTGATGTAGATAATAAATGACTGTAATGCTAACTAACATTTACATGGTGTCTACTCTGCAGCAGGCTTAGTTAAGCACTTTACAAATTTACAAATTTGTAACCCTGGCAGGTAGGTGCTCTTATAATCCCCATTTTACACATGGAGAAATTGAGGCAAACAGAGGTGAAGTAACTTGTCCCAGGTCACACAGCTAGTAATTATCTGAGGCTTGATTTGAACTCAGAGCTTCCTGACTCCAGGCCAAGTGCTCTATCCACTCTGTCATTTAGCTCTCCTAGTACAAAGGAAAGGACCATACGACATGTTATGAGAAAAAAAAAAAGATCTACATTTTGGTATTGGAGATAATTCAAACATTGGATCATAGATCTGTAGCCAGAAGTGACCCTAGAACTCATTCAGGCTAACACTCTCGTTTTACAGGTTAGGAATCTGAGATACAGAGAGTTCAAATGACTTGCTTAAGGTGACAGAGGAATCAAACAGCAGAACCAAGATTTGAACTAATATCCCCTGACTCTAAATCCATTGCATCGTGTGACCTCCTACATGCTAAACTGAAGTTCATGTGAGGTAATAATCTATTTTTGTTTAGTAAGAAGAATAGACAGCCAACTTCAGAATAATCTTAAATTGTTATTTACATAAGGCTTTAAGGTTTGCATTTTATTATCTCATTGATCTTCACACCATCCTGGGAGGTTAAGCACTATTATTATCCCCATTTTATAGATGAGGAAACTGAGTTTGCACAACTTGCTCAGTGCCACACACATAGCGTCTAAGGTAGAATTTAAACTCAGAACCTCCCAACTCCATGTCCGACCTTCTATCCACTGCACCACCCAGCTGCCTTCAGAACCAGGAAAACTATAGGTTCAAATACCACCTCTGACACATATGGGCTGGGTAATCCAAAATTTGACCCCTCAAAACTCTAAGCAACTTTCTAAGACTGTACATTTCAAAGAAGGTACTGATCTCCATTGTGAGAGTTCCTTCATCGGGGATTTCCTTGTAACAGTGAAATCACAGGTCCAATCATTCTTGTCCCTAAGAAATAAGGAGCAGGAATACTTCAGGGACATGCAGAGATCTGAGTGAAGTGACATAGCAAGAAATTAGTAGAATCATGTATGTGATGGCTACAGTGTAAATGAAAACAAAACCTAAAATAAGACCTCTGAATACTGATTATAGCCAATCTTGCTCCCAAGAAACAGATAATGAAACATATCTTTCTCTTCTTGGTAAAGAGAAGAGGGACTTGGTTGGTTGGTTGGTTAGTTTTTGTCCTTTGTGGTTGGAGAGGACCAAAATGACATCAGTACATCAGTGTCAAGGCACAGTGTGTCCAACTGTAGCTGATCAAACCATTATCAGCTTGGAAGGCTCTAACACAGGTCAGGCAAAAATAGCCCATATGAACATTTGGAGTGAAGACGTCTCTAAATTTGTACTTCTCACATTTCTTTGGAGCTAAGCTACTGCAGTTCTGCTTTGCTAATAGAGCACAGCACCTTCATTGATGCAAGCACACTATGTTTAGTTATCCTGTGGTAGTGTCTACTATGTCTCACAATTAATTCCAAAGTTCTTTACAGAGACCTTGAGAATGTCCTTGTACCACATTTTCTGACCTCCATGTAAGCATATGCATTGTGTCAATCCTCCATAAAATAGTTTTTTTTTCCTTTTAAGTTTATTTTTAATTTACAACATTAAATTCCACAAGTTTTTGTGTTCCAAATTTTCTCTTCCTCCCTTTCCCCTGCTAGACAGCATGCAATCTGACATCGATTCTACATATACCTTCGCATTAAACATATTTTCACATTAGTCATGTTGTAAAGAAGAATTATAACCAATGAAATGAACCATGATAAAGAAGAAACAAAGCCAAAAAAAAGAGAGAGCAAGTATTTTGCTTCAATCTGCATTCAGACTCCATAATTCTTTCTCTGTATGTGGATAGCTTTTTCCGTCATGAGTCTCTTGATTTGTCCTAGAACCTTGCATTGCTGAGAGAATCCAAGTCTATCAAAGTTATTCATCTCACAATGTGTCTATAATTGTGTACAATGTTCTGGTTTTGCTCCCTTCATTCTGCGTCAGTTCATATATGTCTTTCCAGGTTATTATGAAGTCCACCTGCTCCTCATTTCTTATAGCACAATAGTATTCCATTATATTCATATACCACAACTTGTTTAGCCATTCTCCAATATATGGGCACCCCCTTGATTTCCAATTCTTTGCCACCACAAAAAGCTGCAATAAATATTTTTGTACATATAGGTCCTTTTCCCATTTGTATGACCTCTTTGGGACACAGCCCTAGAAGTGGTATTGCTGGGTCAAAGGGTATGCACATTTTTATAGCCATTTGGGCATGGTTCCTTCCAAATTGATCTCCTGAATGGTTGGATCAGTTCACAACTCTACCAACAATACATTAGTGTTCCAATTTTTCCATATCTTCTCCAGCATTTATGATTTCCCTGTTTTGTCACATTAGCCAATCTGACAGGTGAGATGTGGTACCTAAGAGCTGCTTTGATTTGCATTTCTCTAATCAATAGTGGTTTAGACCCATAGCACAGTCTTTTTTTTGCAGGGGGAAGGCAGGGAAGTTGGGGTTAAGTGACTTGCCCAAGGTCACACAGCTAGTAAGTGTGTCAAGTGTCTGAGTCCGAATTTGGACTCAGGTCCTCCTGACTCCAGGGCTGGTGCTCTACTCACTGTGCCACCTAGCTGCCCCATAAAATAGTCTTTTAAGAAAACATATGCTTGTCATTCAAACAACATAGCCACCCAATCATAGTTACGCTCTCTACAGTAGTTTGGAAGTTTGGCATTTCAGCTCCAAAAAGGACCTCAGTGTCTGGTACTTTATCTTGCCAGGCCATCTTCAGAATTTTACTAGATAGAAATGATTCAGTTTCCCGGCATGGTGCTAGTAGACTGTCCAGGTATCATAGGCGTACAACAATGAGGTCAGCACAATGACTCTGTAGACCTTCAGTTTTGTGTACAAGCAAATGTCTCCTCTCTCCCACACCTTCCTTTGAAGCCTCCCAAACACTGAGCTAGGTACGTTAATCTCATCATCTATGCATACATCCCTGGAAAGTACACTGCAAAGGTAGGTGAAATAGTCAGAAGCATTCAGTATATCTCCATTTGCTGTATCTAACGGGTCCACATATGGATAGTGCACTACTGGCTGGTAGAGAACCTCTGCTTTCTTGATATTAATCTAATGGGGGTCCTCCAAGTATTCATAAAATTTTTGTTTGACCTCATCTGGATTCATCATGATGGGAGCATATGCACTGAAGATGATGGTATGGCATTTTTCCTTCAAGTGACAATCAATTATCATGAGCTTGTCATTAACTCCTTTTTGAAATTGGAAAATATTGGGAATCTTGTTCACTAGAATAGATTTGACTGCAAAACCTACACCAACTTTATGGTGCTCCTCATCACCACTCCAAAAGACATGTATCCAGTTCCATCTTCATTCACCCTCATTTGCCAGCCTTGTTTCCCTCGAGGATGATATTTGAATGCAATACCTGTTAAGATCTCTCACAACAAGAGTTGCTTGTCTTTCACGTCTACTGGATTTCATGCTGTCCATAAGCATGCGCACGTTCCTTGTACTAATGGTGAATGGAATCATCTTCGCAAAAGTTTTTGTACTTTTCTTTGTGCTTTGATCACAGCATAGGATGCCTGCCTTCCATGATAAGCAACCCAGGGTTAGATTAGGTGATGCAGACAATTTTTAGGGCACTTTTTCTAGCCCTTTCCTTATGCCAGGTGGTGAGCAGTGTGATCCTTAAAAATGGCTGCTCATCTGGTGGACTTCAGAAAAACCTGGAAAGACTTACATGAACTGGTGCTGAGTGAGGTGAGCAGAAACAGGAGAACATTGTATGCAGTTACAGTCACACTGTGCAGTGACTAACTTTGATAGACTTAGCTCTTCTTAGCAATGCAGGTTCTAAGACAACTCCAAAAGCCTCATGATGGAAAATGCTGCTGACATCCAGAGAAATAATTATGGAGTCTGCAGATAGAAGCATACTATTTGTGCTCTCTCTCTCTCTCTCTCTCTCTCTCTCTCTCTCTCTCTCTCTCATGTTTTGTTTCTTCTTTCTTGTGGTTCATCCCATTGGTTCTAATTCTTCTTCACAACATTACTAATGTGAAAATATGTTTAATGTGAAGGTATAAAACCTACGTCAGATTGCATGCTGTCTTGGGGAGAGGGGAAGGGAGGGAGGCAGATGAAATTTAAACCTCAAAAGCTTGTGGAACTGAATGCTGAAAACCGAAAATAAACAAATTAATTTTACAAAGAAAAAATAAAATAAAAATGGCTTCTCAGACACTCAGGGGGCTTCTGAATCCCACTGTTGCTTCAGTCCACTGAGAAGATGACCCTATGCCCTGAGCCGCCTGTGTGTAGGCTTGCGTCTACAGCTCCCAACGTATCCACACTGGCTAATTTGTCACTTGGCTATTGCTACAGGACTTCAAGGTAGGTAAAAATGGTAAATGATATGGATGATGTCTTTTGACTCACACATATATTGGATTTAAGTGAGGCAGAGTTACACAAAGCCATTGACCTCACTCTCTCTAACAGAGTCATCAGAGCCCAATAGCAAGACAAATGTCAAGACCACTGGTGATGGCTCAGGATGCAGTGCATGACCTTGGTGTCTTTGATGTTGAACAAGCTCTAAACATTCCACAGGGCCCTTCTTTTGCCTCCTTCATGGCCCATTGGAACAAGTTATTCACACTCACCCATTCCTCGGTGGAAGTCTTCAGATGCTTGGGGTAGATATCCCCCTAATTCACTGATGGATTTGAGTGCCCTCAGTCACTCTCAATGGGGTTTAGCCCTTATAAAATGGTTTACCTGGCTATAGTCGCTGCACATGCTACACTGCACGTGCTACAACTTCTTGAAGTCACAGATGAGGACTGGGTGGCAGGATGGGTGACTAACGCAGCAAAATGTTACATATACATAAATTGGCTTTGATTAACTATCTTTCTTTGTTTCAAGAGAAAGTTCAATTTCTGGGGAATTTAGAGGGAAGGATTGCTATGTCCAAAAATATCTGTGATACAAAAGCAAGAGGCAGCAATTAGTATTATTTTTGAAGAAAGGTGGGAGTTAAATTATTTATACCAATAGAGGAAATATTAATCCCGTTTAAGGACAAAGGTGAGAAAACTCTTTTCAAGTATATATAAAACTACTTTGTATGTGTTCTCTGCCATGCAGATCCCAAGTGAGTCTTTTCTTTATAGGGAAAAACAAGATTCTAAGATTCTCTTAGAAAAAAACTGGATATGTGTGGGGACGGAGAGGAGGAGAGAGAAGACCATGAATAGTAAAAAAAAAAAAAAAACCTAGGTTTGAGTCACAGCTCTGACATTAACTTGCTGCATGAATTTGAGCAAATAACTTCGTGTTTCTGGGTCTTAGTTTCCTCGTCTAAAAAGTGAAGAAGGATTAGGATGAGTTTATTTCCCTAGGCTGAAGCATCTTGTGCTGTGACATAGGACTGTTTCTCTTTTTCTATAAACAACATCCAATGTAAGAAAAAAATTAAAACATTACCTTCTTAGAAATGTACATTCTAGAATTCAGACTTGGTACTGTTATCTTGTTGTCTCCCCAGACAGGGTAAATTAACAAGTTTAGCTGGCAAATGTACTTTCTTTTTATTTCTCTGAGCAGAAAGACCCTAAGACAACTTTCCTCTGTTTAAGCAGGGAGGTGGTTTGGAGCCAGCCTCAAGTAGTTCTGAGATGAAAAGAAATACTTTTGGCTTCTTTCAATTTGTTGACAACCTACCATTAGTGTCTATGTTCTCCATGTCTTTGAGGTCTAATGGTCTCCTGGCAGAGAATGGTAAGAAGGGATGCTCACGATGCCTTTTTTAAAAGGAGGGATGAATTCTATGAGAACCCAGCCTCTGGAAACAAAGGGAACTAGAAACTTTGGGTGGCACCAGCTGGGGAGAACTAAATCAAGGCAGATTGGTCAAAGAATGGGAGGGAAATTAAGAGATCGCTCCTTCTTTATTTGAGAGGCATAGAGAGCAGCGAGGTGGATAGAGTGCTGAGCCTGAAGTCCAGAGTTCACCACTTCCTGAGTTTAAATCTGACCTAAGACATTTACTAGCTATGTGACCTTAAGCAAGTCACTTAACCCTGTTTGCCTTAGTTTCTTCATCTATAAAATGGCCTGGGGAAGGAAATGGCAAAACACTCCAGTATCTTTGCCAAGAAAACTCTAAAACTCTCAGTAGCTGGTCACCATTCCTACTAAAAAAGAGTTTCTACACTGAGAGTTCTTTATACTGGATGAAATACATAGAACTCCATGTATTTGAAGTCCCCTCCCCCCAAAAACACTTTATTACCTACCTCACAGGATTGTTCTAAGGATTAGATGAGTGCCCAGTACACAGGAGGGGCTTAACAGATGCATGTTGATTGATTGCAGACTTTAAAGCATCAGATAAATGTCAGTTATCACTTCTGTGGCGGGCATTTGTCCTGGCATTGAAGGATTTTTCCCTATAAAAGGCATTAACAACTCTTTTGAGACCAAAATTGAGACTCTTCTCTGATATTGACTATGTCTTCTTGATGGATGTCAAGTGAATACTGGTCCGTTGACACTACATTGAGGATGAGAGAATTATTGCTAGGCATATACTTTAAAAAAGAGACATACAGAGCTGGGAGGGCTAAGGAACTTTTAAAGAAAAAGATACTATAGTAACTAGATTTGCATTCATGGAGGAGAAGCCTGAGCATCTGCAGAGCCCCCGCCAGGGAGCCATATGGTCCCAGGTGAGAGGGAGCTTCATGATCCCAAAGACGGCACAGCCAGTGGCAGAAGGGGACCAATAAAGATCCTGAATGTTCAGAGGAATTGAAGGACCAAACCTCCTGGAAGAAGAAGCAGTCTTATACCTTAAGTAAAACAAGGTCATGAACCTGTCAGCTGGAACTGAGGAGCAGCAAGAGACAGAACTACAAAGTGGAGGAACAAATCTGGACCTTACTATTCTTCTGTACTGAATTATATGGTCTAGTCAATTCCAGGGCAAGAAGTACCTTGATTGCTTATGGGCTCTTTTGTCATTTGCATTTTCTGTTGATGAAATAAAATCTACCCTGTATTCAATTTTGTTAGCTTGAATGCTTACACAGGAGCTAAAGATCATTTTACCTTTTCCGTGGATATAGACACAAACCAAACTCCCATATCTCCAGGGGGAAATGTAAGTGGGCATACAAGTCTCATAGACTGAGTCATATGAAATTTTTTAGGGTTAAAGCCACTCTGTGTGAAGCCAGGGTTTGGTTTGGAGCCACAATTGACACCTGTGTAGATGACCAGGTTTAATTTGTGAGTTCTTTAATTATTACTTTTCCCTTTTGTATGTCATTGCAATTATACTCCTGAAGATAATTTTACCTTTGATTGCCAGAAGTAAACCAAAAAACAAAATTTGAAAAACTAAAGTATATGTTTGGGGTGGAAATAAAGTTGGAAACCTTAGACCAGAAAAAAGGTAGTTGCGAAAATGACTAATAGACAAGTTGGAAGGACAATTAAGACAATTACAGGAGATCAGTGGCATAAGAAAGCAGTCAGAGCCCCCCCCCCCAGAATTTCACAATGTCCAAGGGTTTGTGAACACTAGTTTACAGTGAGTGGTGCCAAACTCCTTTTACAGCTAAAGACAATGATGAAACAAGGATGAGGAAGGGAATCAACCAACAGGAAATTACTATCTTAGGGACTACACTGTATTCTATGCTGTTAGCCCGAACGCTTGCATAGGAGCCAATACCCCGTTAACTTTTCTGTAAAGACTTAGACATGATCTAAATTCCATTGTCATCTGGGAAAAACCTGGACAGAGGTGTGAGTCAGAGTAACTTATGTTGACAATTATATTGACTATTTTTCTGCTTGTTAGCAGAATGAGAGAACAAAGATAAGTTAATGCTCCCCAGCCCTTTTGGTATACAAGAAAAACCTGGAAATCAAGAGATCTGGGTTATAGTGTGAGCCTTACAGATTACCTACGTGACCTTAGACAAATTACTTAACATTGCTGGCCCTCCATTTGTTTATCTATAAAGTGAATATGATAGATGGACAACATGATCTCCAAGGCCTCTACCAGCTCTAAGATTCTTCAGTTCTAATGTACATCTATGTCTATTCTGGAAACTCCACTGTACATAATATCTTCTCTGTCAAACACAGAGTATTTATTTCCTTTTCCTCTCCCCAAAGCTAGAGGACTGAATAGATTTTTGGTTCTGATCTCCAAATAAACTTTCTTTCTGCTGCGCGTAGTGCGAGATATCTTTCAAGCCAATGTCTAAGACCCCAGTTTCTCTGTGGAGAGTCTAAGCTTATTAACCATGGCTGGGGATCTTGAAGGTGGTCTTTGCCAAAACCTACCCTGTGCTTCTGTAGAGTACATGCACCACAAAACACCGAACTCATTATAATTATCAAGTAGGGAGCCTGGAATGCTTTTTTCCCCACACAGTGTGCTTACATACTGAATTCTGAATACGTTTCAGGATCAAAGCCCAAGAATGGCCAGGCCCAAATGTGCATTAGGGTACCATAAAACAAAGCAAATAACTGCCTGTTTGGAATTTTGCAGGTTCCTCTCCTACAAAGGACAAACAATATAGCAATTCTTTCAAGAAAATGTTACCTCTTTGCCTCCAATGTTTTAATTGACATCTAAGTCTGATGCATATAGCTCTTTGGAAAGAAAGAAAAGAAAGATCTACCTAGCTGTGACCCAATAGCCAGAAAGAGCTTTTGCTTACTTTTTGATTCATATTCTTCAGTCCTTGAAGAGAGCTTGAAGTCCTTTGAATTGGCCTAAAACCCTATTTACCCAATATAAACTCAAACGGGAATCCTCTCCAAAAATAACCTACATTTATATTAGCTTTAATGTTTTCAAAGCATTTCATATACATTATCTCATTCAAAACTCAAGATAACCACTCTGAGAGATAAGCACTAAAGTTATTATGTTGGGTGTAACCCATTTTATGGATGAAAGTGAGGTTCAGAGATGTTATAGGATCTGTTCAAGGCTTTACAGATAACAAGTATCAGAGGGACGATTGTAAACTCAGCTCTTCTTGACTCCAAGTCTGACATTCTATCCATTAGGTGAGATTGCTGCCTCAATAATATTCCCAACAAGTGATACTGGCTTTTTCTAGAGCTTTGGAGGAAGAAGTTTTTAACTGTGGTAACAAGATCTCTCATTTCAAAAAATATAAAGTTGTTCCCTCTCTTCTAAATGTGGTCTAATTTTCTAATCTGGCTCCCAATTTCATTATTGAACTGAAACCACTCCCCAAAGTTTTCAATGATGTCTTAATTGCCAAATCCAATTATCTTTTTCTCAGTCCTCATCCTTCTCGATATCTCTGTAACATTTGGAACTGTTTATTGCCTTCTTCTGGATACTCTAGTCCTTCTAGCATTTCATGATACTATTATCTCTTGAACTTTCTATTAATTGTCTGACCACTCCTCCTCAATCTCCTTTTATGGACCTTTATTCATGTCTTCCCACTAACTGTAGGTCAAGATACTCTTTTGGTCATCTTCTCTTCTCTGTCTAGTCTATCATAAATGCTTATCTCATCAATTCCCATGAGTTCAATTGTCATCTCTATATTGCTGACTCCTAGATCAATATATTCATTTCAAATGCCATTTCCTCCATGTGGCATTCCCTTATCTCTCTAGCTAAAGGCATCACTAATTGCCTTTTGGACATTCTGATTTGAATATCCTATAGGCATTCCAAACAGAACCCACAATGGAAAAGAGAAGACCTGCCTAGGATATGGTAGCTGTATTCAAGTCTCTTAAGGGCTACCACCTGAAAAAGGAATTAGACTTACTCTCCCGGGACCCGGAAGGTAGAATTAGAAGCAATAAGTACAAGTTGCAAAAAGGCACATATAGGCTTGATGTAATATAAAAGCTTTCTCTAATAATGAGAGCTATCCTCACGGTAGAACGGGCTGCCTCCCAAGGTAGTGATCCCCCCTTCCTTGGAGGTCTGGATGCCCTATCAAGCATGTTGTTGCAGTGAGTCTTATTCAGGCACAGGCTGGAACAGGTGGTCTCTGACCTTCCACCCCTGTCTTTGATTCTCTGATTAGATATTTAGATTGTGAAATACTCTCATGATCTCTGGAGGTGATCCTCTTTCCAGATATTTATTCACACAAGGAGACAGCAAGTCAATTCACTTTGAAAGTCAATTATTGTTTAGTTATAGACTCATCAAATGTTAAAACTGAAAGAGTTCTTGGAGATCACCAAATCTTACTTAATTTTACAGATGAAGAACCAATATGCCAAAGAGAAGTGATTCACCCATATGGGCACCAGTGGATCATCTGTTACTAACCTTGGATGATCCACATCAATTTTTTCCTCGATTGCAAAGACCTGGAAGTCAATTTGAAAACTAGAAATTGGCATTAAAATACCTGTTCCTCCATTTACTTACTTTCAGAGTTTAAAAGAAGATATTACTCTCTCTTCTCTCTACAGTCATCAGTGTATTTCACAGAGGGCTAATTACAGAGGGACATATAGGTTTTGCCCAAGGGCACAAAATTTAAACTCACAATCGCTAGCTCCTGAATAATAACCTGGAATAGTTTCATAAATGAATAACAGGTTTCCCCAGGCAGGCTGTTATAACATTTTAAATATGCTAAATCAACTTTTTTTCTACCTAGCTCCCAGGTCTGTTTTGAAATCTCCATAGCACACTACTACATTATCCAACTATTTCTTTGGGGAGGTCTATTCAGTTCCCCAAGGCTGCAGACGATGGTCTAGATATGTTATTGACCCCCATGGTTAGCTACAGTTAGAGATGCCAGCATCTGGATTTCCTAAGCACTACCTGAGGAGAGGTATGGGTAAGTAGTAGGAGAAGATGGGAAGGAGAAAGGAGTAATGCAGACAAAGGGTGGAAGAGCAGGAGCATATTCTTACAAGTTCTATACCTAGAAAGCCTTTTGTCTGACCTTTGCCCTACAAAAATAGGAAGAGAAATACAAAGGGGGAATGATGATTGGATACTGAAATGCCACGGACATCCATTTAACATGCCATCCTGTGATGCATAAATAGAAATGAAATTGAAGAGAATATAAATTCATACACTTGTTATCTAAGGATCCCTGAGCTGGAAGGCACCTTCTAGCCCATCACCCTCCTTTTGTAAATGAGGAAATTGAGAAAGAAAGTGATGAAGTAGTCTGTCCAATGTTGCCCAACAATTTAACAATATCACTGACACTATAGCCCAGGGTTCCTGAGCTCTGGTCCAGGGTTCTTTTCTTTAGATTACACAGACTTACCAGCATCCTCCAGATCCAGATGAAAATTTCACCAAAATCTAAAAAAGAATGTAGTATTTTTAAAAACGACAGTATGAAGCTACAGTGACTATTTGTATTAGGAGGGCAGAGTTTATAATCTCAAAGAGGATCATAAACATGTCTGAAACGTTCGGAACCGCCGGATATAAGAAACTCTCAAAGTAGAAGGCAGAAGAATCAAAACATATATTTAGGCTCCACAGTAACCAACCCATGAACCAGCAACCCCATTTTGATATATTGATCAAAAGCTTCCAGGCCCAATAAGTACGCCTTGAAAGAGTAACCAGGAGGCTACAGAGAAGCATGATTGCGTAAAGCAAAATCATATGGTAAAAAGATTACCCCCTGGCCTGAAGTCTTTGTTCAGCTTCCTCCCGTAGGTCAGCTCTGCTACTGGCAGCTCCTGCTTCAGCTGTAGCTGTGGCTGTGGCTGTGGTTGTGGCTATAGCAGCCTCTGGCTCCAACAGGAGCTGCTTTTAACCATCCAGCTTCTGCGGGGGTGTAAGGTACGCTGGGGAAAGCACAGGTTCTTTCAATCTGCTTAAGCAAGGTGAAGGGGTTGACCGGGAAAGCACAGTTTCTTTCCATCAGCTTAAGCAAGGGAAGCAAGGTGAAGGGGCCGACAAGCTTACTCCAGTCCAACATACAAACAGCATTCAGTTCAGGGGAAAAAGCCAAACTAGTCAAGGGCACTTGTTGACTAAGTGCTAAGGAGCCCATTTTTGGTTGCCAATACACTATTATAAGAATGAGACCACGTAATTGCCAAACATAATCTCTGGCTTAGATTAATTTTATATCCTCTTCTGGTCAGTTCTGTTAAAAACCATCACCTTGCCTTTGCTGCCAACACTGTCCAGCCCTACCATGATGCAGTAGGAAAACAAATAAACAAAACACTAGACTAGGACTTGAAAGGTATGGGCTCTAGTTCTCCCATTCAATATCTGTATGACTTGTTCAAGTCATATTACTTTTCTGAGATCCAGTTTCTTCACATGTGAAGAGTAGATAAAAATCCCTACTCTTAATGATCCTTGGAGTTGTAAAAATTAAATAAGATGTTTCAAAGTGGCTCCCCATTGCCTCTAGGATAAAATAAAAATTCCTTAGCTTGGCATTTAATGCCCTCAACAATCTGTCCCCAGAGTATACTTTCAGTCTAATGCCAAGTTACTTTACTCTATTTTCCAGACAAATGGAACCTTAACTCAACATGCCATTTCCTACCTTGATTTTCTTAAAGGGCAAGTCTTGTCTCCCCACTACTCAGAAAATTCCATAGCCCAATACTACTCTAGAGTCAAGTATCACCTCACCTATTTGTCACTTAAAATTCTGCACTACTTGGCTTTATCCTACCTTTCCAAGCTTCTCATCAATTGCTTCTCTCCACACATCCTATGTTCCAGCCAAGCTGAGCATCTTGTTCCTTACAAACAACATTCCATCTACCATATCTGTGTGTCTCTGGCTATTCTTTCCCTCCTCATTTCTTTGGAATCTTGGCTTCCTTCAAGACAACTCAAACGCCATCTTCTGCATGAGGCTTTTTCTAGTCTCTCTACTCACCTCCTTTCTTTCCCCTAAACCCAGTAGCTAGTGCCTTTCCCTCCAAGGTTACATCATATCAGCTATATATGTTCTGTATACATCTAGTACTCTAGCTTTCTTCATTAGAATGTAAGCCTCTCAAAGGCAAAGACTTTTCTGTCTTTGTATCGCCAGCATGAGCACAGTGTCTGGCATGTAACAGGTGATTGATAAACACCTAGAATGCCTGCTTATCTCAGCCTCATAGAATCCTTATCTTCTTTTACGGCACAGTTGAGGTTCCAAGTAGTCCTCTAGGTGATCTTCCCATATCTCTCCATGTTAAAAAGCAAACTCTTCCCAGACCCAAATTCCTTGAGCATTAGAATGTGTGTGTGGTCCATTTTTTCCTTTCTATAAATCCCTAGCACTTAGCCTGGTGCCTGGTAACATAATAAGCCCTTAATGACTATATTCCTACTTTGAATTATACCCACCTATATACCAGTGTAACTACACCAACCTTCCTCCTTGAGGAAAGGGACTGCTTGTGTGTGTGTGTGTGTGTGTGTGTGTGTGTGTGTGTGTTGATGGCTCAGCCTTCCACCTTGCATGTTGTGCATACTCAATAAATGTTGGTGAGTTGATATGAAAGTAAAAGTGTTGTAGAAACTGCCAACAATTCTTAACGATATAAGGTAGTATCATTATTATGGTTATTATATTTAAACAGTAGAATTATATAGTAATAGTGAAGGGAAAAATAAATCTGTGACCAAAAACTAAATGGGAACCAGCTGTCAAATTGCTACTGCGGAAGAAAATCAATTGAATGTGGTGAGTTCAGCAGAGAGCACATTGTCCCTGGTATTTCCTGGGCATGTCAACAGCTCATCAATACAACTCCCTGCATTGCTTTGTCAGTCACAGATGTAATTTGGAGCAATCAGGCCAATACAGGGAAAGTTGTTCATGGCTGTTGAGATAATGGGGGGAAAGGCTATAATTTTCAATACCTTATCAGAAAAAAAGTTTTATTTGGGCAACTTTTTCTTATATAAGTTATGCAATTGGCTTTCAAATGAACTATGGCATATTTAGAGAGGTGGGGTTTTTAAGTTCCATTAATGCTTGCCCATCCTATGAAAGAAACAAATGGAAAACCTTCTGAGAAAAAGTCTGCAATGTGTCTAGAGTGAGCTCTCAATTATTGCCTTCACAGTAGTGAGCTGAAGTAAAAATAAAGTTTGGGCAATTGATGGCAAAGGGAATTGTTCACTAGAAACATATTTTTTGGAGTGAGCTGCTGCAGAGCTATGCAGAAGGCATAGGGAGTATGGACTCAGTCACATATTTGTTCTCCTTGGGAGATAGGGAGTCATTTAGCAACTTGGATAAGAATTAAAGAAAAAAAAAGATCTGGCTTAAGCAGTCTTCAGCCTAGCCCTAGTTAGTGTCACTATAGATATAGTTTTAATGAGTTTACTGATCTTTTGTTTTCACATTGTCTAAATTTAGACATCCCATATTCCTCTCTCGCCCTCCCTTCTGAGAGAAATCTCTTATAACAATAATGCCCAAAAAGGGAATGAGGAAAAAAGTAAGAAAGATCGGCAATGCTGATGCATGTACTTGGAAAAAACCCTGACATTACAAATGATGATCCACATCCATGGACATCTGCAAGGGAGGTGGGGGAGAGGGAGATGGTATCTCATATCTTTTCTTCGGAGCCTAGCTTGCTCTTTGGAATTTTTAACATTCAATTTTTTGTTGTTTGTTTGTTTATCTTGTTTTGTTGTGATTGTTCTTTCCATTTACATTGTTGGAGTTATTTGTGTTTATTGTCTCCATGCTTCTGCATAATTCACTTTGTATTGGTTTCCATGTGAATTTGTATTCTTCAAGCTCATAATTTCTTACAATAAAGTAATATTCCAATTTATTGATGTAACACAATTTCTTCAGCCATTCCTCAGTTAATGGGCATTTACTAAATAGAGTGCTGGGCTGGTAGTCAAGAAGACCTGAGTTCAAATCTGGCTTCTGACACTTACCAGCTTTGTGACCTTGGACAAGTCACTCTGTTGTAGGGATTAAATGAGATAATACTTGTAAAGCACTTAGTATAGTGCCTGGCACGTAGTAAACACTATATAAATATGAATTATTATTAGCTACCAAATAGTGTTGATATATATGTGTGTGTGTGTGCATGTGTGTGTATGCACACACACACATATGGAGCCTTTCTTTTTGCCAGTATCTTTCTTGGCGTATATGCCTAGCAGTGGGGATCTTTGATTCAAAGGATATGGATATTTTTGTCATCACTTATTTGTGTTTTAGGTTCTTTCTGGAATTGTAGTATTAATTCACAGCTCCATCAACAATGAATTAATGTGCTTGTCTTTACACAACCCCTCCACCATTAATTATTCCCAACTTCTATCATCTTTGCCAATTTTCTAGGTCAGATATTCCTTAATAAGACAGGGGCATCTAAAAGAAAGAAGGGAACAATACCTTTAGCTGGGACTGGAACACTGTCTTTTGAGCTAGACTGAGAAATGAAGTTTAAAAAAGGGGGGAAAGGGCAGCTTTGAGGAGCTAAGATGGCAGAATAAGCAGTAAATCACTGTAACTCTTCCATATTCACCTCCAAACAACCATAAAATAGCACCCCAAAACAAATCCTAGAACAACAGAACCAGCAAAAAGATAGGGTGAAACAGTCTTTTAGCCCAAGAAACTTTGAAGATTGGCAATAAAGGTCCACCTCACTTAGGTAAAAAGGGAGATCAGTCCAGGACAGGAAACCTGCCAGAAAGTCAGCAGTAAACCGCACCTCAGCAAACTAGTGGGAGATCCTGAGCCACAGTGTGATGGAGCAGACAAACACCAACAACAGGACTCCCCCACCCACACCCCACTATATGCCTTAACATAGTCAGGGGAACAAGCAGACGCTAGCTCCAAGAATTATACCATGCTTCAACACAGCTCCAGGCAAACAGGTATCCTCCAACAGCCGAACATTCACATGCTTCAGTGTAGCACTAGGGAAACACAGGAACACCCCACCTGACCTCAGCACATGCCAGATACCACTACTAGGACCCCAACTTAAGCTACCAGCACTCCCTAGCCTCCAGAAGCATGAGCCACTCCCATCCACCTCAAGCTCTCAGCACAGCACCAGACACCAGAGTCCCCCGAAGGCCTCAGGGCAACATCAGTGAAGCACCAGGTAAAGGGCCAGGGCCTACACCCACTGTTGCAAGAAGCCTGAGGCAACATCCCTTCCATCCTGGAAGGAGAGATCAAATTTAAAAGAAAAGAAAAAGGCCAAAAAAAGATGACCAAAAAACAACACAAAAAGCATCTGGCCATAGGAAGTCATTATGGTGACAGTGAATATCAAGACACAAACTTAGAAGAGCACAACAAAGTCAAAACATCAATGGAAAAAACCCCAAAGAAAAATAGGAAGTGGTTTCCAGCCCAGAAAGATCTAATGGGAGAGCTCAAAAAGGAGCTTAACAATCATATAAGAAAGGTAGAAGAAAAATTGGGAAAAGAAATGAGAGCAATGCAAGAGAATTATGAAAAAGAGTCAACAGCTTAGAAAACTGCTTAAAAAGTAGAATTCCCCAAATGAAAAAGGAGATATAAAAATCCACCAAAGAAAACAACTCCTTAAAGAGTAGAATTGGCCAAATGGAAAAGAAAGTACAAAAGTAACTGAAGAAAACAGCACCTTGAAAGTAAGAATCATTTACCTGGCAAAATTAAGCACAATACATTGTGGGGTAAATAGCCATTCAGTGAAATAGAAGGATTCCAAGCTTTCATACGAGAACAGCAGAACTAAACCAAAAACGTGACCTCCATAATCAAGACCCAAGGAAAGGATAAACAGGTTTTTTTTAAACAGGTTTTTTCCTTTTTAGGAAAAGAAAACATGAAGGATTCAATACAGCTAAACTATTTACAGACCTACATGAGAAGATGATGCTTGTAATTCTTAAAAATTATTATCACTAATATTACAGCTAGAAGGAATATACACAGAAGGTATAGGCATAGGGTGAATTTGAAGGAATGACATAAAAAGAAAATTAAGAAATGAGAAAGAGGAGTACGATGAGTGCAGAAGAAAAGGAGAGGTAGAATGGGGTAAATTATTCTACATAAAGAAGTACAAAAGACTTGTTACAGCAGAGGGAAAGATGACAGGGTGGGCAATGAGCATCGCTTAACCTTACTCTCATCAGTATTGGCTCAAACAAGGAATAATATGCACAATCAGTTGAATATAGAAATCTATCTTACTGACAAGGAAGTAGGAGGGGAGGAAATTAAGTAAAAGTGTGAGGTGGGGACTGAGAGAATGGAGAGCAGATCAGGGGAGGTGGTAGACAGGAACAAAACACTATGAAGGAGGGAAAGAGTGAAAGGAGAGAGAAGACAAACAGGAGGAAGAATAGGATGGAAGGAAATACACAGGCAGTAATCATAACTGTAAATGTGAATGGGATGACTTCTCCCACAAAATGAAAGCAGATAGTAGAGTCGATTAAAAACCAGAATCTTACAATATATTGTTCACAAGAAACACACATGAAGCAGACACACACAGAGTAAAGGTAAGGGGTAGAAACAGAATCTATCATAATTCAGCTGAAGAATAAAAAAAGCAAAGGTATCAATCCTCATCTCAAAGTAAAAGCAAAAATATATCTAATTAAAAGAGATAAGGAAGAAAACCACATCTTGCTAAAAATGTACCATAGATAATGAAGCAATATCAATACTAAACATATTTGCACCAAGTGGGATAGCATCCAAATTCTCAAAGGAGAGGTTAAGCGAGTTTCAGGAAGAAATAAACAGCAAAACTATAATAGTGCCCCTCTCAGAACCTGAAAAATCCATCCAAAAAGTAAACAAGAAACTAGAGAGGTAAATAGAATATTAGAAAAGTTAGATGTGACAGACCTTTGGAGAAAACTGAAAGGGAACAGAAAAAGGAATAGAGCAAGGGACAGTCTACCTGTCAGATCAATGGGGAGGAGAAGAATTCATGAGCAAATGAGATAAAGAGTATTACACAACGTAAAAGAGATAATTTAGACTATATCAAATTAAAAAAGCTTTTCTACAAACAAAACCCAATTCAATCAAGATTAGAAGGAAAGCAGAAAGCTGGGAAGCAATCTTTACAGCAAGTGTCTCTAATAAAGGTCTCATTTGTCAAATATATAGAGAATTGAGTCAAATTTGTAAGAAAACAAGCCATTCCCCAATTGATAAATGGCCAAAGGATATGAACAGGCAATTTTTTTTTCATTTTTCAGATGAAGAAATCAAAGATATCTATAGGCATATGAGAAGTGTTCTAAATCACTTTTGATCAGAGAAATGCAAATTAAAACAATTTTGAAATACCACCTCACATCAAGCATATTGGCTAAAATGACAAAAAAAAGGAAAATGATAAATGTTGGAGAAGATGTGGGAAAATTAAGACACTAATGCATTGTTGGTAGAGTTGCGAACTGATCTAACCACTCTGGAGAGCAATTTGGAACTATACCCAAGGGGCAACCAAACTGTGCATACCCTTTGATCCAGCAATAAATGCCACTACTAGGTCTGTATCCCAATGAGACCATAAAAAGGGGGAAAGGACCTGCATTTATAGAAGCCCTTTTTGAGGTGGCAAAATATTGGAAATGAAGGAGATGCCCATCCAGTAGTAGAAAACGAGGTGTGGGATATGAATGTAATGGAATACTATTGTGCGATAAGAAATGATGAACAGACAGATTTCAAAAAACCTGAAAGACTTATACAAACTGATGCAAAGCGAAATTAGCAGAACCAGGAAAACACTGTATACAGTATCAGCAACATCATTTAATGATCAACTATGAATGACTCAGCTCTTCTCAGCAACACAACGATCCAAGACAAGTACAAAGGACTCAAGAATGAAAATACTATCCATATCCAGATAAAGAACTGATGGGCTCAGAATGCAGATCGAATCATATTTTTTTTCACTTACTTCATTCTTTCTTATTGTTTTATTTCCTTTTGATTAGTTTCTTCTTCCATAACTATGATAAATATAGAAATATGTTTTCCTTAGTAGCACATATAAACTGCATCAAACTGCCTACTGTTTTCAGAAGAGGGGAGGGATGGAGAGAGAAAAATTTGAAACTCAAAATCTTTAAAAATAAATGCTAAAAAATTTCTTGACATATAACTGGGGGAAAATAAAAAAATACTATTTCAAAAAGAATTTTAAGTGGAGAAAAGTTTAAAAAAAAGAGGAAACAGTTACTGTGCATGGTCATGTTGAACTTTGCTCTAGTACTATTCAATCTGAGCATCACATTTTAGGAGGGCTATGGAAGAGGAAGAAGGATTTTTTTTCCTATGATCCCAGAGAAATGAAATTTATGAAATTTATATGGAGACAGATTCTAGCTCAATATAAGTAAGAACTTGCTAACAATTAGAGCCATCCCAAAGTAGAATAGACTACCTGAAAAGGTAATGAGTCCCGTATTCCTGGAAGTCATGTAGAAGCTAGTTGGCAATTTGAAGACAAATTTTATGCATGAACTAGGGACCTGGAATAAATGATCTCAAAGATCCCTTTCACAATTTGGGGATTTTAATGAATAGTTTGGTGAGAATGAAATAAAAAATGTGTGACTGTTTTTGGATTTACAATGACAGATGTTATTGGATTTATTTGCTAAATGAATGACCTTAGTCAAGTCATTTCACTTGTCTGAGCCCCAGTTTCTTCATCTGAAAATGCAGATAAAAATCTCTGCTTTTTCAGACATTTTGGAGTTGTCAGAATTAAATGAGATGTTCAAAGGTCTTCAAGGTCTCCCCATTGCCTCAAGGATAAAATACATATTCTTTTATCTGTTGGGTCAAAAACGTTGGGGAAAGATATTAAAGGCTAAGTTAAGTGATTAGCTAAAATATAACTGGCACTCTTTAGAAACTTAAAAGAGAATGCAAGTCCAGCCAGAGCAGTGGCTTATCTCAACTTTTTACAGAAAAGTTGCACGCTTTACTCATGTACTCAATGTGGATAACCTACTTTTGCTGCTGTTGCTGCTACTGCTTCTTGAGTATGGGGGATTTCTGCTGCCTATCAGGTATTTACTTATTTTATCAACAGCAAGGAAGAGAAGAGAGATTGGGGCAGCCCAAAGGCTGCTATTAGAGGACTATCATTAAGCTTTAAGAGATCAGTGACTGAGTAGCTGTGTTCCTTTAAGCTGACCCCAGTTTGGAGGAAGGTTTTAAAAAACTCTAAGATATTGGCTTATACAAGATGAAATATGGTACACAGAACAATTGTGATGTATTCAGAGAAGTAGAGAAACGGTTGACAAGGCATCCCTACTTTGGGAAGCTAGGGAGAGAACATTCTCTAGCAAGGCTCCCTTTGTCTTGGAATTTTTTGTCAGATAAAAAACGAAGACCTACATGCATGCACCACAGAACAATTCTGTTCACCTGAAGACTTTATTAATTCATATGAATCCAGAGGGGATAACAATGGGAGAAAGAAGTATGAGTCCATGGAAAGATTGCTGGACTGTAAGGGGACATGAAGTGAAGTCCCAACTCATTCAGCACCTTGCCTTATGACCATGGGTAAATAACCTAGCCTCAGTCTCATCCTCTGTCAGATGGAAAGATTAGTACCAATGATTTCTGAGGGCTCTTACAGCCCTCACAACCTACCACTGATTACTACGCAAGAGGTCAATGTCCAATAATTGCCAAGGATCATAAGACTTAAAGAGGTTTCTGGGTAAATTTAAAATGCCAAGACAGGCATGTGCCCTCCTAACATCATGGGGCACAGGGTTATAAAATGCTCATTTCTTCTGTAATGAAGAATCTGTAGGAATAACAGGAAAGGCAGGAATCTATCTGATAGAATGAACTGTCAGAGAAGAAGATTAGAGAGGCTGAAATTCAGTGAAGAGAAAGATCCTTTGGTTTTTGCCCTCCTTTATAATTCAGTTTCACAACCTCTCAGACTCAGCAAGGAGACAGATATGTTTATGCTTTTCACACAATCAATTTCTCTCTGTCCCAGAATGCTCTGGCACTTATTGGGCTAATAGATTCTGACCTTTATGCCCTTGTACTTGGGCAATTTCATCTTTTTTTCTCACTGTCCCTTCTGTTTGGGTCACTGCTGGGCACTTATATTGCTTTAGCTAAAGAAATGCCTCAAGGATATGAAAGCTGCAATCCTAAACCTGAGGATGAATGCGTCATATAGACTTCTGCTTGGATTGTAATGGGAAATGCACTGGATGGGAATTCAGGAACTTACCCTAAAATCCCAGCTTACCTCTTTATTTCCTGTGACACCTTAAGCAAATCATTCCACTTCTCTGCCTCTCATTTTCCTCATTTGTAAATTCAGAGCATGTGACTAGATAATCTCTAAGATTCCCTCCAGCTCCAAACCATGTGAACTATTAGCTAGTTTTATTTACAAAACATCAGGATGAATAGTCCTTACCCCACAGACCCATGATGTTTCAGAGTATAAATGGCAACTAGACAGAATCCAGGATTGGGTGTGCAGTTGGCATCTTGGGTCTTCAAAAAGTCAGATTCCAGAGCAAATAGGGCTGGAAGAAATATACTTGTTGTGAAGCCCTCAGACTCTAAAAAGGGTATGTATACTCTGAGGGTAACTGTTAAGCTCTCCCTCAGAGCTACAGGAAAAGAGGACACAGGCAAGCAGACAGCTAGGATTTGTGAGGGAGTGTTTATGGGAAGGCCCCTGCAGATGGGAAGGTTAAGGGACGCCTTGGCTCCGTGCTGTGATATTGTGTTTTAAGTTCCTTGCTGTTATGATAAAGTAGGCTTACTGATTTTGGGATATAATTGCCACTACGTTGAATTGGAGTTATTGGTTTTGGGATTTGATCCTCTGGTGTCTGAATAAATGTTTTACTTCTTCTGCCTTATATATGGAGAATCTCTTATATTCTGCAATACAGAACTATATTGGCATATTCATGGTCACCATCGATATTGTGACACTTGCCTTACTGATATACCTGTCTAGCTTTGTCTCACAATACTCCCCTTTAGGCTTTCTGGACTACTGGACTACTCTCAATACACCTTCCTCAACCTGCCCTCTCCTATCTTTGTTCATTGTGTTCTGCACCCCTGGAATGGACTTGCCTTCCCCTTCATTCAAGGTCAGATTGTGTGCTGGTAAATGTTCAACAATTGGTTCTCAGGAAAAAAAAATTTATACACAGACACGCTTTTAAGTTTAAGCTTTGTCAATATTTTTTCTATCATGTTCTTAAATCTGGACAATCAATAAAACAATAAATCTAGCCCTGATCTGTAGCATGTGCCTATTTCCAATGTATAAACACTCACAATAAAAATTTACCAATCTGTTGTGAATCAGTTGAAGCTGACTCCATCATTCCCATCAGGACCCAACTTAAGTATCTTCTCCATGTAATGAAAAGTCATCTCTCCATCCTCAGATCTCTCACAGCTCTTTGCCTGGATTTTCTCTTTGCATTTTTTTATCTCATAATAATTTTGTGTATGATTGTCTTCCCTCACATTTAATTCTATACTCAGAAGTTCTCTGAAATCAGGTCTTTTGTTGTATGTTTCTTTGTATTTTCAGTGCCTAGCAAAGTGACTCAAGTATCAAGTGCCTTACTTAATCTTTAATGTCTAATATAATAGGCACTTAAAATTTGTTTTTGAAATTGAATCAAACAAGGATGCCTTAGGCGCTGTGTTACATGTGATTAAAAGGGCTAATATTAAGCAAGTATTTCTAGAGCATCTACTATGTGCTAGGCATTGTGAGGGAAAGAGTAACATGCTAGCTCCCTATTTTAACTATCTCATTAACTAGGTACTAAGATACATTGATTCTATCCTACAGAAGGACACCTATTGCATTCTATGCCCTGGGACAGAGCTCAGTTTGTCCTGCCCTAGTTGCAGCTCCAAGAACCATTTCTATTCCTCCAACTGTGGGTGCCTCCTTGAATCACTGTCCAACAGCTTTATGCCCCACATGCACCAACATAGAACTCAAAGCAATTGTCCTAATTTGCCATACCACAGGGTTATCTCTTGCTAACACAAGTCTGCTAGCATACTTCTCAGTTCTGAAATACCCCCCTAGGGTCCACATCTTTATGCTGAAAGGACAGATATAACATGATTTTTTAAAAATATAGTGATAATGCGCTTGCATATGAACTATGCAAGCATCATTGCCCTAAATGCTAGAAAAGCAGGAAAGAGTGGGGTGTAATTCATCCTGTCTGCATTTTCTTTTCCTCCCTTTCAAGTAGTTGCTTGATTTTCTTTCCTGTTATTAACAAAATAGTCTCATTTTCCATACAATTAGCACAAAAACAATTAAGAGCTGGGTCTTCATCTCAGTGTGTCCAGGGAATGGCATTCGCATGCTGGGAGAGACATTAAAGTTAAACAAATAAACATTTTTTTTCATATTGTCTGAAATTTTATGACAGAGTTGAGTGCTCAGGCTGGTCAAGGAGGCATCCATCTACAAGGCCCTGGTGTTTGGACTACTTGGATCAGTGCTCCAAGGCACAGTACAGGGCTCTCAGTCTCCTGAACTCCTTGGAGACATTTTATTTCCCTATGATTAGTTAAAGGGGTTTCATGACCCTTCAGCAATTAGAGGCCGGGCTTGAAATCACATCAGAGGAATCTATATGAAAGACTCCAACTAAGGCATAAAAGCAAACAGCTCCTGGCAGAGAGGCCAGCCTTTAATGATGTCTCTGGATGAATGTTGGGAGGAGGTGTTGAAGGGGTAGGGAAAGGATGCATGATTTCTTTGCTGCTTCACTCCAACGGATTTGCCATAAACTGGATGCAGAAATAAGAAATCAAATGAGGAATCTGACATGCCACTTTTCCCACCTGGCTGTGTCTGACCAAGATTGTGGATGGTGTCTTTTCAGGAAATATGCTATCCTCAGGAAAGAATGATGAACATGCCCAAAGGGCTCCCTGTAACTAGTGATGAATAGAGAAAGCTAGGTGCTCTGATTGTGGGAATAACAGACTCCACCCTGTAGTTAATATATGGATATTAGTGGCTATGGTTTTCAAGAAAATTGGATAAGTTCAGTAAACAGTTAAACCATGGTGGGGGGAGGAAGAGAGGGAAGGCCAGGGATTCATGGACTCTGCAGCGCAGAGGACAGGATCATCAGGAACACAGTCACACTAGTTGTGGGTGACTAGTCCCCTAGAGAGTTTCATGATAGCAGTTGCTACCTCTGAGGTGCTATAAACATGGGGAGGAAGAATAACCCGAAAAGAAGAGATTGGCTCTGTTGAACAACACTTTATTCTCCCTGTCCTTGATTTCTGGCTATGTATCACATTTCTGTTAACCCCTTAATATTTTCCTTGCAACTATGGAATAGAGATGGCTGCCCCGACTTGATCTAGAGTGGCAAAGCTCAAATTTAGTGTTCTATCCTGGCTAATGATGATGGTTATATTTATGAAGCACTTTAATGTTTGAAAATACCATATACATATATACATAAAATCACATTTGACATGTGAAAATTTTATTCTTTCAACAATACAAATAGAACACCTGCCATATATCCAAGGTTCTCTGGGGATACAGAAATGAAGACACAGTTCCTTCACTCAAGAAACATACAATGATAACCCTTGACTCAGAAATCCCCAAGGCTCAAAGGTCCCAGTTACATTTAGGAGTATGTCATTTCCCTTAATATTAACCTCTATGTAGAAAATAAACTCGGTAATCCACTGGGATGATCAATAAAGTGGCATAAATTCTCTATTTGGAAAGCATGCCAATATAGCTTTTAAAAGGGGGAGGAGGAGAAAAAAGAAAATTAAATGATGCATTTGAAGAAAGTAAAAACCAGCAAATATAGCTTTCCAGGAATATACCGTAATAATCCAAAGTCTGACCAGGTTTTATAGTAACTTCTCTCTCTCTCTCTCTCTCTCTCTCTCTCTCTCTCTCTCTCTCTCTCTCTCTCTCTCTGGATGAGAAAGGCTGTCAGACCTGGGCTCTACCAATACTCTTCCCTAGAAATTAGCTCATTCATGCTATGCCCAGGAAATTGAATATGATCTAATAAATTGTACTCTGTTTCTGTGCCTGCTCATGGATGCTGCTCCCAATGGGATGTGGCCCACAACACTGGTGTCTTCTCCTACCTTGTGTCATTTCTTGACAGTTCAGATCCTCACAGTTCTACCTGATTATTATTATAAAGGTCAAAGAGTATCTTTTAGTCAGTTCTTTTCCACTGAGCATCTACCTCTTTCTATGTCAGGGATATTTCCTCACTCCACCTTCTAGTACGCATTTTAAACATCTGTAAAATAAGAGAGTGAGAGTAGGTGATCTATAAGAGCCTTTTAGGATTAAAATCTTATGATTCTACTATCCTATAATGTAGAACTTTCTAAGATCACTGTCTTTGACTACCTTCCAAAGAATGACTTAACATCTCTCTGGTTTGGATCCCCATTTCTGCCCTTGGCTGCAAAGAAAAAAAAAAAGAAATCCCAAGGATTTTTTGCACTATTGTTTTCAGAGCTAGCTCTGCGGGGTCTGGAGATTTTAATTGCTACTAAGATGGTATGATCTTGGGAGAGATGTGGTCACTGCTTTCTTGGTGGTCATTCTTGTTCTTACTCAGGAAAGGTTACTTACTGATCCCTTGGGATTGCAGTCAGTATTGTTCCTCAAGGCACCTCTTCCCTTAGGACCAGAAATGATGCTGTTTATCAGGGTCCCTGATCTCTTGAGGACAGAAGTGATACTGCCCCTCAGGGCTTCCACTTCCTCTTGACTGAAAGTGTTCCTCTTTGCCCTCAAACTATGACCCAGAAATGGATATAGGCAACGGAATTATCAAACACTGTCAGGTCCTGTGTCCACTGCTGGTAATCTCTTTTTGACAAGTTGCCAGTTCCTCTTCCTGCCTCTGGCTTGGGAGTTTTAGAAGCTGCTGTTGATTCTGTCTCCACTACCCAGTCCCACCAATGGATTTTCATCCAGGTGGACTTTGGGCCTGCCTAGTCCCCTGTGTTACATGCCTTGGGCTGGAAGAATATCTCACTTTGATCTTTTATGGACCCTGCCATTCCAGAATTTGATTTGAGGCATTATTTTAAAGTTGTTTGGAGGGGTATATTGGGAGAGCTTGGCTGAGTTCTCTATGCCACAATTTTGGCTCTACCAATAGAAGTAAATGGGATAAGTTCACCCATAAACTGGAATTGGACATCAGAATGCATTAGAAAACATAATTCAACAGTGTATTGTTTATAAGAAACATACTCACAAGAGAAACACACACACAAAGTTAAAAGAAGGGATTGGAGCAGAATCTCTTGTGTGTCAGCTGAAGTAAAAGAAGAGAGGCATAGCAAGCATGATCTCAAATAAAACAAAAGCAAAAATAGACCTAATTAAAAGAGATAAACAAGGAAACTACATTTTGTTAAAAGATAGCATAGACAATGAAGTAATATCAATACTAAACACATACACACCAAATGACACAGTGTCCAAATTCTTAAAGGAAAAGTTAAGTAAATTATAGATAAGGAAATGGAGTCCCAACAAGATTTTATGACTTGCCAAAAGTCACAGAAGTGGAAAGCATCCGTGGGATTTGAACCCAAATCTTGTCATTCTTCTAGTTTGTATTCTGCTACACTATGCTGCCTCAATTTAGTATTTGCACAGAGCATTTGAGCAGTGAATGATTCCTCAGGAGGGAACACTAGCAGGGAACCAATGGGATTTCTATTACCATTTCTGCCACTGTCTATACCTGTAGTTCCATGAGAAAATCACAGAACCTCTCCTGGTCTAATTTTTCTTATTTCTCAAATGAGAGGATTGAACTCAATGATTTCTGAGGTTCTTCTAACTCTAAAATTCTATACATATGGAAGACATCAATGCAATTCAGAGTGGAATTCTCTTGTAGATTTTTTTAATTCTGGGGTTAAAAAATGTTTTTTTTTTTTCCTAAGAGCCTTCTAATACCCCCTGCCCTACCTCATTTAAATGTCTAGAAAATGATAATAGGGTTGTAAAAAGACTAGATGAAAATATTTATAATTAGATTTATCTATAACCATTAAGCTAATACAAGCACTCTGAAACAGGAGACCATTCCTACTGTTTTAAGGATTTGGGAGTAATTAAGCATTTCCAAGAGCATTTTAAAGTCTGGTGTTATGTCACAGCACACAGAATTCAAACCACTGAAACACACTATTGTTCCTTGGCATTTCCTATAAATGTAAGATTATTATGATTCCTGATTATTGCTAGCATTTATTGCCATTATGCATTTTATGCATAATGCAGATTGTATTTGCCAAGTTCTTCTCAATAATTTATTACTTAACTACTCAGCAGACTATGTACAATACCTGTACAGGAGGTTAAGGAGGAAATGGAAATCTTTCTTCTAAATAGACTTCATTTTCAATACTCAAAGCAGAGACTTAATCCTACTGAATATATCTGGAATGTTTTAATTCTTTTTGTTGCATTCTCCCGGATATTAATTCCTTAATTGCTTCTTAGGTGTAAGTATTCATCACGGGAAGGCCTCTAATGGTACAGCAATGGCATGTCTTGCCCCTATGAAAAGGTTAACAAAGAAAGGCTCCTAAGCCCGATATGGGACCATAATGTAATGAGATTGACTCCAGCCTGGTCTAATAGCCACACCAGCACATCAATCAAATAACTTTATAATAAGTCCTTGTTTGTGACCAAAAACAGCTTAATCACCCACCTCCTACGTTAGATTTGATTAAGAATTATGTTTAGTTACTTCCAAAAAATCAAATCCACTTTCAAAAGGCTAATATTGTCATAATTAAAGAGTTTGTGATTGTAGGATTAAAATTGCAGGAATTGTAGCAGGCATTTAGCCCAACTCCTTCACTTTACAGAGGTTAAGTGACATATCCTAGGTCACGGGGTAGTATGACAAGGCAGATTTTGAAACCAGCTCCTCTGACTCCCCCACACATCCAATCCATTCCCAAATTATGTTTCTGCTTTCACAGCATTTCTCTGATATTTCTCTTTCTCTTTGCTTCTCCAGCCATGATCCTAGCTCAGGCTCTCATCCTACCTTCTCTGGATTATTACAGTAGAAGATCCGCACTTTTCTCCCCTCTCCAATCTTCCTGCACTGAACTGCCGAGGTGAGTTTTCTAAAGGGTAAGCATGACTGTGTGACCTCTCTGCTTAAAGACTTCAAGTGGCTCCCTATACACACCAAGATCATACCGAAACTTCTATGTTCGTCATTTAAAGTTCTTCATAACCTGGCCTCTTCCTCCTTTTTCTTATATCTCATAGCTCTCCACTCCCTGTACAATCCAGCCACACTGACCAGCCTGCATTAAAATGTAAAGTCTTTGGACATGAAAACTCAATCTCCTACCTCTGAGTCTTTGCACTGGATGACTCCCATGCCCCCCATGCCTAAAATGTTCTGTCCCCTCACCTCCATTTCTCAGTTTCCCTGTATTCATTCAAGTCTCAGTTGAAATTGCACTTTATAAGGGAGGTTTTTCCAGTCCTCCCAACTCTTCTCCTCAGATGCTAATGCATTCTTTATCAGAGTCGCTTATCTACTATACACACGTGAGTGTGTGTCATATATATATATACATATATATATATATATATATATATACATATATAATTATTTCTGTACTATGTATATGTGTACATATATTATATATATATATATATATATGTGTATGTGTGTGTGTGTGTGTATAATATATATAGTTATTTATGTGTCTCCCCCATTAAAATGCACGTTCCTTGAGGTCTGGGGTTGTTTTCTTTTATCTTTATCTGTGTCCTCACCACTTAGTACAGTGCTTGGCACACAATAGGCACTTAATAAATGCCAGGGTAGAGTGATGAATGACTGATCTAAAACACAACACTCTACTTTCGCCATTCTAACATATTACAAGGAATGACCCCTAAGCTCCAAAACAGGAAATCTAAAATGTTCTCAATAATAATAACTAAATCAAACAATTATACAGCGGTGTGTATACATTATTACATTTAAGACCCACAACAACCTTTTGACATAAGCACAACAATTAACATCACGTCAATTTTATAGATAAGAAATAAGTGTAGAGTGTCCGCAGGTACCTGTTCTGAAAGCTACAACGCTCATTTGTACATAAAAACTCTGCATGTTTAAAAAATACTCTTTTTATCATGGTCATAGTTTATACAATCAGTTAATAGTCAAAAAGCAATTAAATGCTTAGTGTATCTTAGGCAGCTAGGTTGTGCAGCAGCTAGAGTGCCAGGCCTGGAGTCAGGAGACCTAAGTTCAAATCCAGCCTCAGACGCTTACCAGCATTGTGACCCTGGGTAAGTCATCTAAGCCTGTATGCATCAGTTTCTTCTTCTGTAAAATGAGATAGAGAAGGATATGGCAAACCACTCCAGTATCTTTGCCAAGAACAACCCAAATGAAGTCACAAAGAGTTGGACATTACCAAAAAACAAGTGAACAGCAACATATTGTAGGTGCTGTGCTAATTAAAAGGGATAAAAGAAACACAAAGATCATATATATGTATATGTATATGTGTATATATATATATATATATATATATATATACCCATATACCCTACCCTCAAGGAGTTGATATCTAATGAGGGAGATATCATGCAAAAAAAGTACACACAAGATATTTATTGCAAAAGGAAAACATTTGATAAAATTTAAGATGCTATATGAATGTAAGTTATCATTTTACTTCAGATGTTTTTAGAAAGGGACACTGGAGATAGAGACTAAGAGAAGCATCCAATCTTTTGTTGTCATTCATCTCATAAACCCACCGATGAACAGAACAGGAATCCTTCTGGGACCTGCTGGATCAATGATCCAATGCCTAGATTTTCTGAGTGCAGAAGGCCTCTGCCCATCAGACTTTATCAGCTCTCCAGAAATCATCATGGACAATTGAGTAAATAATGCCCCAGTTTGTTTTGTTGGTGGTGGGTTTATTTTTTTTACCTAAAAAGCTCATAATAAAGAACCATCTGTAACAATAGATTCTTCAAAAGCTTTGTGAATGATCTCAAAAATATAGCTGTTGAAAAGAACCAGTAATTCTGTAGCTAATGAAATATTGTTGTCCCCTTTACAAGCTCAGCAAAGCTGGGTTTTGTCTTAGTTTTATGTTTTTGAAAATAAAACAACAAATTCGCAATCCAGAAAAGTGAAAAGTTCAAGTGAAATTGACGGATGAATTATACCTTACTCCAAGATGCTCTCTGCATTATGTTCTGTCTTTTCCAAACATCTTGCAGCGAATATCGACACTGGACCAAGATGGGAAAGCCAGTTATGCATAAAAAGAGTGGGACCAAAAAAAACAGACCCTCATTAACCATTGGTCCACCTGACAGAAGAAAGCCCCCTAAACCTGATGGGAATAGAACAAAAGACAAAGAAAATTCTGTGTGAGAAACCCAGGACCTCATGACAGAGTTACCATTCAGAAAGGAATCCAATATCTAAAAAGGATAGTGGGTCAAACACTGGGCTTGGAATCAGGAAGACTCATCATTATGAGTTCAAGTCCAGCGTCAGATGCTTACTCTAGCTGTGTGATCCCAAGCAAGTCACTTAACCCTGTTTGACTCAGCTCCTCATCTGTTAATATACATATACATTGTGTGGGTGTGGGTGTGGGTGTATCTGGAGAAGGAAATGGCAAATTGCTGCAGTATCCCAGAGTGGGTCATGAAGAATCAGACAACACTGAAAAACAACTAAACTACAAATAATAGTGTGTTTGATTTCATTGATTGTCTTTTGAAACATGCTTCCCCCTCCCAACCCACTTCCAGTTTCACTTGAACTATGGAAATACACTTTAGCAAAGATGAGAATTTATCATTAATTTGTGAAAGCCAAGAAAACCCAAGAAAGACAAATACCCTTGACTGACAAGTGAATTTTTCAACACACATGGGACCACCTTTCCGATGGTAGAATTAGCAAATTCCAAAAGTAATGGAGTCCAGTCTTCTCTGGACAATCTTGGTTTCCTCACTGGAAGTTTGTAAGGAAATAATTCTAAAAGGCCACAATGTTAAATAGGAATATCTCATTTTGTATTTCTATGATGATTAGCTTCTAAGAGGTACTTTGTTGGAGAAAATTAAATTATCCTCATCTGTTGATAAAATGATGTGGTAGTTTTTTTTTTAGAAAGTCCTAGGGAATCAGCAAAAAAGTAACTGACAATAGACACAGTAAAATAAAAAGTTATAAAATAAATTGAGAAAAAGCAAAAGCATTTCTCTATAGCAATAACAAAACTCAAGAGGAAATGATAGAAGGTTCCATTCAAAATATCTATAAAATGTATAAAATATCTGGAAATCAATCTACCAAGGAACACTCAAGAAATGTAGAAATATAATTACAAATACTCTTTAAAAACAAAGAACCAGTTGAATCATTTGAGGGATATTCATTGTTTATGGTTGGTATCTGTTAGTATAATAAAAATGTCCATACTACCTTAGTTGATTTACACATTTTAATGCTATACCATGTAAACTACCAATAAGGTACTTTACAAGAGTTAGAAAAACAATTATAACAATATTAATTTGGAGGAAATATAGGCCTATAATCTCAGGGAAAATAATGAGGAATAAAAGGAGAATGTAGGGTAAGTAGCACTTCTAGGTTACAAATTATAAAGCAGAACACATTGAAACTAATTGCTGCTTACTAATTACAAATAGTAGGTCAGAAGTATACAAGGAAAAATCAGAAACAACTGAACTCAGTATTAAGTGTTTAATAAATTCAGGAACATAAATTGCTTGACAAAAGGACTGTTTGATACAAATGGCCTAAAAATTGTGAAAGAAATCCAATGAGTTAAGTTTAAACCAACATCTTATATCATTACAACAATAAGGTCAAAAGAGATACATAAGCTAAATATTTAAGGTCACATGATAAAAAATGGTAGAATGAGCTCAAATGGCTTTATGGATACAGCTAAGGGGAAAATTCTTAGTTAAACAAGGACTCTAGACAGTAGCAAAATATGAAACAGATCATTTCCATTACATGAAATTAAAAAAAAACCATTGTACACACAAAATAAATGCAAAGTGCATTAGAAAGTAAATTTATGATTGGGAAAATATATTTGCATCAAATAATCCCTATAAAACTTTAATAACCAAGTCATTTAGGGATGACCAAAAAAAAGAGAAAATAAATGTTGGAGGACCTGTAGAGAAACAGACAAATTGATGTACTCTGGGTAGAGCTCTGAATTGGTTCAGATATTCTAGAAAGTAATTTGGAACTCTGTCCCCAAAGTTACTGAACTATATGTGACCTTTGACCCAGCAATATCACTACTAAGAGATATTGTCCCCAGTCAAAGAAATAAGAAAAGTTCCAATATTAACCAAAATGTTTATATCAGCTCTCTCTATAGAGACAACTGGAAACTCAAGAGATATTTGTCAACTGGGGAATGGCTGAACGAATTAGGATATGTGAATATAATAAAGTGCAATTGTGCTGTAAGAAATTAAGAAAGAGACTGTTTCAGAAAAACCTAGAAAGTCTTTCATGAAATGGTACTTTGAGCAGAACATTTTATGCCAAATTAACAATTCTGAAAGACTTAAGGAACTCTGATCAAAGAAAGGGTCAACTATGACTTGACCTGAGAGACTGTGTGTACCTGGGCAAGTCACTTAACCTCTGTTTGCCTTAGTTTTCTCATCTATAAGATGGGGATAATAATAGCATCTGTGTCCCAGGGATGTTGTGAGGATCATAATCATAAAGTGCTTAGCACACTGCCTGGCACATAGTAGGAGTTACATAAATGTTAGCTTATTATTAGTTACTATTATTGTTTATTTTTTTGACTTTTCTCCATTGATTCTTTGGTAAAGGAGATATCTCTTCAGGGTGTACAGAGGATTACATTTGGAAATGAAAATGAATTTTTCAAATGAAAGCTGTCAATGACATTTTTAAGGAAGTACTCTATCCTATGTAGTGATCCAGAGATTATGTTGCTTTTTCTCTACCGAGGAGAAGGAGAAATGCCTTGATATATTAGATATTTAACTATCAGTTGACAGTTTGATGAGGTGGTAGCATTCTCATTTTTTTGGCATTTTCCTTCTTCCTTGCACTGCAGACATTTCCCCCCTCCCCTTTGAAGAATAAATACTCAGTTGCTCTTCCCGATGACCTTGTGGAAGCATGAGGTGGAGAAAGAAGAACATTGCTGAGTGATTCTTCTCTCACTTACAACATGAGGAGATATTTTCTGCTTGCCTGTTTCAACCCCTTTATTTTACAGATGAGGAAACTGAGGCCCAAAGAAAGTGACTTGCCTGCTATCCTCTGAAGCCATCATTCTAGATTTCTCCTCCCTTTCTCAGCTAAATTCTTAGAAAAAGTTTTCTATGCTCCTAGTCTTCCCTTCATCTCCTCTTACACATTTCTCAGAACTTTGCAATCTGTTTTTTTTTAATTCATTCCTCTACTAAAACCATGCCATAGTTACCAATGACCTATATGTAACTAGTGACCTTTTTCTCATACTCATCCTTCCCAACCTCTTTGCAGCATATGAGTCTGTTAACCACCCTTTCTTCCTGGATACTTGCTCCTTTCTGGGTTTTCCTGATAACTACTTTTTTTTTTTTGCGCAACTGGTAGAACAGTGGATAGAGGTAAGCCTAGAATCAGGAACTCCTGACTTCAAATCTGGTCTCAGACACTTATTAGCACTTATTAGCCATGTGACCCTGGGCAAGTCACTTACTCTCTGTTTGGCCCAGTTTACTCAACTGTAAAATAGAGATGATGATGGCACTTACCTCACAGGATTGTTGAGAGAACAGAATAAGATATTTGTTAAAAAAAAAAAACACTCAGCATAGTACCCAGCACATAGTAGGTGCTATATAAATGCTTATTGCTTTCTCTCCCCTCATTTCATATTCTTCTCCTACAAAGAACAACAACAACAATAATAAAAATCTTAACTGCTAAATCTCCTTGATTATTAAGTCAATTGTTTTCTGGAAAAGGCAATTTCTCAGCTACTTCTTACTCCTCTTTGTGATAACTGTTTTTTGTCCTTGTTTAGTCATTTCAGCTTGTATCTGACTCTTCATAACCCCAATTGGATTTGGGGGATTTTTTTTTTGGCAAAGATACTGGAATGGTTTTCCATTTTCTTCTCCAGTTCATTTTACAGATGAGGAAACTGAGGCAAACAGGGTTAAGTGATTTGCTCAGGCTCACACAGCTAATAAGTGTCTGAAGCTGGATTTGAATTCAGATCCTCCTGACTCCAGGCCTAGCATTCTATCTGCTGTGCCACCTAGCTATCCAACAACTATTTTATATGGGTTAAATTTCACCACAAGATGGTGATAGTGAACATCAGAGCATTTTGCCTGTTTCCTATTTGAGAGAATCAACAACTAATTTACCTAGAGGGAGTTAGAATTGAGAGTATTGGTTTCCTCATCCTGGGTGGATCCCTCATGATGAATTTGTGGGAGAACACAAACAAGATTTTCTCAGGATGAGCAAGCGTGGGTGGGATGTGATCTGCATCAGAAGCCAGAACTTCTGCACTGATGAAATCATTGGTCCATTTGAATATTTGAGTCTTTTCCTTTTTATCTTTTCTTCTGACACATTATTGATTTTTATCTTGGCCTTAACTAATCATGCATCCATCAACTTCACTTTTTATAATGTCCAGGGTTTATCACATGCAATACCACCTGATTTCTTGAAGACAGTAATCGTATCATTTGTGTGTGTATGTGTATATGTGTGTGTGTATATACACACACACACACACACACATATATATATATATGTACATATATATATATATATATATATATATATGATACTTCTGGGTATTTTACTAGACGTCAGTCTTTTTCATTACTTGATCCTGAACTATATTTTCTAACATTTTGCAGCTTTCTGCTATGCCCATCTTTGCACTGAAGTCAAAGAGAATCAGGGAAAATATCAACTCATCGTGGAGAATCTATTCAAGATAATTTAGATGCTCTCTATTTCTTCATCTTCCACAATATATATTAATAATGAATTAATTTAAAAAGCATTCATTAATAGTTTACCATGTGTTAGACACTGAAGGCTTGGGATACCAGGAAAGTTAAAAAATAGTCCATGTCCTCAAGGAGCTCACATCCTGATAGCGGAAATAAGATGTAAATAATTAGGTATAAACAAGATATGTACAGAGTAGCTGGGAAGCAAAGTGTTAATGAATTAGAAACAATTACCTTCATGTTGGTCTTTTTGCCTATGTACATCATGAATACTACAGTGAAAGGTGACCAACTGTCCATGAAAAAATGCTTCTTGTTGTTTTTGGATACTCAATGAGACAAACTCTAACGACCCCTGTTTCCTCTTCTCTAAGTATCTTCAAATTATTCTCTGCCTTCATTTTTAGAAAGACTGTCAATACGGATACAGCCTAACCCCTACATTAAAGATCAAGTCAGACAATAAAGAACAACCACACATTGGGAGGATGATTAGGTAAATTAATATTGGTAGGCAATCTAAAATCCCCATGAGTTTTAGCATGCTCTTCCCCTTTTCCACTTCTCTGTCCACATCTTAACAGAAGTACAAGGGTGTCTGCCAAACAGATCTAGGAACCCCTGTTGTAGAATACCTTCACTAGGGAACTTTTAAGCAGGAAAATAATATCCAACTACACTAACAGAAAGGCCACTATTCACAAAATCTCCATCCCAAATTGCAAAAGTAAAGGACATCGCCTCTGCTTTTTATCTGCCCACAAATGTCTATGTATATCAGTTCTTAATTAGCACAGTCTGATTCTGCTTTATCTTCAACTCCCAGCTTGGGGTGATGTCCTTGGATTGGCGGCAAGCTAGTATTTGGTTCTTTCCAGCTTGCTGGAGGAAAAAAAAGAATAAAACATTTTTCCAAAGAAACAAAGCTGACAGACACAACTCTGCATGTAAAAAATCCATGGCAATGTAAAGAATTTTGATGACAAATACATACATAGGATCAAAGCCCCTCTATTCAAAGGAATGAAGAACTCCCAAATAAGATCACAAGATTTTGAGTTTAAAGACATATTAAAGATGTAGTCTAATCTTCTTGTTTTCATGATAGGAAACTAAGGCCAGTAAGGTTTTAATTTGGTTTTTTGAAGGTCACATAGCAGTAAGTGGTAGAGAGTGATAAAAATAAAAAGAAAGAAAAGGAAAGAAAGGAAAGGAAGGAAAAGAAGGAAGGAAAGAAAGAAAGAGAAAGAAAGAGGGAAGGAAAGAGAGAAAGGGAGAAAGAGAGAGAAAGAGAGGAAGGAAGGAAGAGAGGAAGGAAGGAAGGAAGGAAGGAAGGAAGGAAGGAAGGAAGAAAGAAAGAAAGAAAGAAAGAAAGAAAGAAAGAAAGAAAGAAAGAAAGAAAGAAAGAAAGAAAGAAAGAAGGAAGGAAGGAAGGAAAGAAAGAAGGAAAGAAAGGAGGAAAGAAAGAAGGAAAGGAAAGAAAGAAGGAAGGAACGAAGGAATGAAGGAAGGAAGAACCAAGGTTCTCTTGCTTCAGACCCAGGTTCTTTTCACTCTATGTCATATGTAAGTTAAAAAACTCCATCCTTCTTCTGTCCTAGAATAGTGCTTATGGCCCAGTGTTTCACTTCACTTACAGCCTTGTGGCTCCAATGTATGCATCACAGTGACAATCCAATCAAATGTTCAAATCAAGAAATACATAAGAGTATTATGGATTTTCTTTTGCATATAAAGGAAGAGGGGAAGGGGGAATGGTCAGGTAGAGGCTATTACACAAAAGACCAAATAGCTCCTACTTTCAAATAGGCCAGATGGGATTAAAGACTATAATTGGCAGCTTCTCTAACTAGGCAATTGCTAAGAAAGTAGGTAATTGCAATGGGATAATCTGTGTCTCAAGCCCAAGACGTTTTGCCGGATGTTGCTAGGTTATGACTCCTAATGTGCTATATAAGATGATGGCTCAACATGGCATTCCTATGTGAGAGGCAGAATTGGTGCAAAGCCTTTGAAGAAGAGAGACAATCTTTCCTATATCAAGAGAGAATACATGTGACTCCAGGATCTCTCCAGTAAGTAAACCACAGAAAGGGGCGGGGGAGACTTTGGTGACTCATCAGATCCTTAATTTCTAGCTTGCCTCTCTAGAAACCTCAGAGAATTTCCTCTTGGGTGAGATCAGAGTCTCTGTCTTTGTCAAGTAGAGATAGTTTACTTCCAATGGAAGAACTCATTTACTTTATGTATCTTCTGGTATATTCAAATAAGGATAAATTTTCTGATTTCTGTTTACTATATGCTGACTTACATGTTATTCACTTTTTATGATGGTATTTTGTGCAATAAACATGTGGTGGGAATGAGTCAAATCTGTGAGTATAAACTTAAAATCACTACCTTCCCCTTTAAGGATAGCAGCCAGGGAAGCCACTTGAACCTAAAAACAAAACAAACAAAATAATGCCCCTAAAACAGCAATATTTATGGTGGCAAATAGATACAATTCTAGTCTTGTACTTCATTCTTCCAAAGAAAAGCAGAGTGGCTAGCCACATAACTACTTCTCCTGCTCCCTTCAGGAAGGAATCAAAGCCTCCTTTGGGGAAGAGTAGGCAAGATTCCATACATGATCTCCCCTTCCCCCTTGTGAGCTGCAGCAAGTTTTTGTAGGCTCTTAAGCAATTTGAAGTTTCTGATAGTAGCTTTAGCTTGTGCCGTACCTTTAGGTTGTATTTGCTAGCTGGTCTGGAGTTCTGGATTTAATTTTAACACCAGTTCATGTCAGCCGAGTAGATGCTAGCTGGATTAGAGTTTGGTCTGTAGATGGAGGCTGCATTGCTGGAATAGCTATTATGGATAGCAAGGTTTGCAGATTTTATCAGAGTCATGCTAAAGCTAATCCTTCTGCTACTTTTTTGGAGCTCTCATCCATTTAGTTCACCAAGACCTTCTTGAACAGCATTACACACCTGCCTTTAACCACAGTAACATTATCTGCCTCCCATATTCTGCTGTTCTTGAGGAACAGTATTCCCATCTTCTTTGAGCTTTTTGTGGAAACTGTCTACCCAGTTCCAGAAAGAATTACCTACGGAGTTGTTACCTTTTTAAGTAATATGTTCATGGAGTGCTTTTCTTTTTTTCACATTTTATCATACAGGGTTGTCTTGATTCAACTGGTGCCTTTCTGGGTCATGTTTGCTCATTTTGTGCTTCAGAAAATCCAATGATAGACACTACCTTGATGTTGTTGTCCCAGTTTGGTAGCTCAGACTGAGAGAGATTAACAGAAATTGGCCAGCACAACAGTATACTAGACATTTGCTTAGAACTACAGAATTAAATGGAGGGGAAAGAGGAGAGAGTAAACTTTCAGAGGTTTTTATTAGGCTACAGATTTTTATTTTTATGTTTACTTAATTACTATTAAATAACAATAATTCAGGACTTGAATGATTTTAGTAATAGATGATTTAAAAATATACCTGTTTGGCATACAGATGCCTAATTCTTGGGCTGGAGGCATAATCTCTTTCAGGAAAAGCACTCCCCAAAACAATTTAAGATTCTTTTTTTTCCAGTGCTAAACTACTGAGTGATTAAATGCAATTATGAGTAAGAACTTAAGTATAATATTAGTTCAATTTCCTCTACTCTCAAAAGATTCCTTCCCTGAGTTACTGATCAGAATAGGAAAAATGCCGAAAATGTCTTTAGAGGTTTAAAATGTATAGCAGATTTCAGTATAAAATGGCCAACAAACGTGTAACTTGCAGTAATGACCTACTTGTACACTACTTTTTTTTGATTAAACTATTTCTTATATGAAAAAAAAAACTAGTCATGGAGGTAGGCTGCATTTTATACACACACACACACACACACACACGTACGCACACAAATGTATAGCAAATATATAGGCTGTTTTACTTAAGGGAAACAAATGGATAATAAAATTCCTTGGCAATAGAGGAATAAAGCAACTGTTAATGGAAGTAAAGTAGGGAAACAGCATGCATGGATGAGTGGAAGACTGCTGTACCTTCTTCCTTGTGTCTCTATTCTAATGTGCACATCCACTGCAGATGAAGAGAAATCTTGAATTACAACAAATCATCATGAAAGAATAAGTGAAAACCCCCTGAATGACTTAGTATGGAAGAAAATTGTCTAAACTCAAACACTCCAGCACTACTTTAGGTTGACCACAAGTACAAGACAGATTTAAAAAAAACGCTTGCTCATTAGATAAAATACTGGGACCTCAGACTCCCAGGGTGTTTTGCAGCTAGAAGCTGGATTACAACAGATAGTTTGGGTTTTTTGTTTTTCATGGTTTCCTTACATCACTCTCATTTCTCTTCCCATTTTTTTTCTCTACTTCTCTAACTTGCTTTTCCAAATCCTTTTTGAGCTCTTCCAGGGCCTGAGACCAGTTCATGTTTTTCTTGGAGGTTTTTGATATAGGCTCTTTGACTTTGTTGACTTCTCCTGGCTGTATGTTTTGGTCTTCTTTGTCACCAAAGAAAGATTTCAAAGTCTGAGTCTGAATCTGAGTCTGTTTTTGCTGCCTGTTCATGTTCCCAGCCATCTACTTGACCCTTGAGCTTTTCGTCGGGGTATGACTGCTTGTAGAGCAGAGAGTACTTTGTCCTAAGCTTGAGGGGCTGCACTGTTGTTTTCAGAGGTATTTCTACACAGCAAGGTCTGCCACACCAGCGCTACTCCTCCCCCAAGAACAGCCAACCCTCATGGCAACTCAAATCTAAGCAGGCTCTGCACTCCTGCTCTGATCCACCACTTAATTCCTCCCACCAGGTGGGCTTGGGGTCAGAAGCAACTGCAGCTGTAGCTATGTAAGCAGCCTCAGAGCTGCACCACCTCTGCCGTCCCCAGGGCAGTGGCCAAATCACAAGCTCCTTTCACTCTGTCCCTGCAGTTTTTCCCACTAACCTTCTCTGTTGTCTTTGGTGTTTGTGGGTTGAGAAGTCTGGTAACATGGCTTACTGATTCAGGGCACCACGACCTGTTCCACCCAACTCCTGGTCTGGTTGGTCCCAGCACGGCCCATGCTGGGCTCTGCTCCCAGCATGGTGCTATAGACCTTACCCAGCAACCATCCAGGCTATCCTGGGCTGGAGCCCTGTTTCCCTCTGCTATTTTGTGGGTTCTGCAGTTCTAGAATTTGTTCAGAGCCATTTTTATAGGTGTTTGGAGGGACCTGGGGGAGAGCTCTAGGCAAGTCCCTGCTTTCCAGCTGCCATCTTAGCTCCATCCTGGTTTGGGTTTTTTGAAAAAGAAAAGGAACTATATGGAAAAAGAATAGAGAAATATAGAATGGAAGAAAAAAAACAGCCATGTAGCTCAAGAGAAAAATGCATGAAGTTGGAAGATGGTAGTAGTCACAGGGAGCTGAAAAAAAAATGGAATCAGGGTTTAGCAACATAAGAACCTTGGGGATAGAGAAGAAAAGCCAGAATTGAAGGGGACTGTACATTGTAGCTTGTTCATGCCATGATGATTCCAGATGATTCCAACTGTGCCCTCTCCCACCCCAAATCTGTCTTCATAGTCCATCATTTATCTTCGAAATGATTTTCCTAAAGCACAGCCTGACTGTGTGACACTGCATCCCTCCCACAACTCAATAAACTCCAGTAGCTTCCTATCACTTCTAGGATCAAATATAAACTCTTCTGCTTGGTATTTGAAGTTCTTCACAACCAACTTATATTTCTGTCTTCCTGAATTCATCCTTCCCTGAACACTATACTGTTTCTACTTGCTGTTCCACACAAAGAATATACCATCTCCTATCTCAATGTCTTTACACTGGTGATCCATCCACCATGCCTAGAGTTCCACCCATACTGTCTCACCTTTGTCTCTCAGAATGCCTGGTTTCCTTTAAGACTTGTCTCAAGTACCACTTTTTAGGTGAACACTTTCCTGATCTCCTCAGCTACTAGTACATTTCTTCCCCAAAATATCTTCTATATGTTTCATAGACATTATACATATAGTTAGAAAAGTATGTACTGTCTCTCACACAAAGAGATGTCTTCTTTTTTATCTTTTAGAGAAATGTATTCTTTGAAGACAGAACTGTTCGATTTTTGTCATTGAATCCTTGGTTCTTAGCTATTATTAGGTGCTCAATACATGATTGTTGGTCAGTTAACTGATATTCACTGTGGGTGCTATGTGCCTGTAACAACAACGTTGCTAGCAGCTACTGTGGCTGTGTAAGACCAACAACAACAGCACAAGGGCTGCCAACCCAGGTTCTTTGATCTGCTTTTCTAAGGAAAGCAACTTTAAGTTAACAATCTCAGTTTAATTAAACATGCATATATCATTCACTCAGTCCAGGGGAAAAGATCAGCCCCCTGAACTTCAGGGCAAATACAAACAGAAACTACAAACAGAGACAGTATAAAGAGATCAACATTTCTCTCCAACCAAATCTTGATACATAGTTAGCAGAAAAGCACTAACATCTGGGTTACAAAGCCAAGGGGACTGTTTCAATGGCTTGCCCAGAGTCTAGTCACTCTTTCAATGAGTGTACCGCCAAAACAAAATGCCAACCTCAGATCTTATATACCTGTCTCAGGGCCCTGGGGCACTTGATTACCTCACTGCTGACAAGCACTCAAACAAAGAACAGTGAAAAATCCCATTTTGCTGGCCATTACATTTGAAAGGCAAGACTCATCAAAGGTACTTAATTACCTCAGCATTCCAAAAGAGCAGACAACAAAAAAGTCTTGCCCTGATTTCCATTACAGTGCCTTCAACAACCTAGAGACCTATGCTCAATTTGGCTTCTGTACCTACCATGCCAGCCATGTCTTCAGTTCTCTCCAGGTCCTACTGCTAACTATCTTGATTTTCTCTACCATGCAACTAAAGCTGCCTCAACCTAGAAACTCACTCCACCTCCTGGACTTTTCAGATTGGAAATACACTCTGCTTCTGCATCCCCTTCCTCTCATCATCTGGTTCCTCCCAGAACCTTTATAAGGAAAGCACTCAGGGTGAGGATGTCTTTATTCCTTTCCAGGCTCCACCCTTGAGTCTGTCCCAGGCGCCAACATGGATACTTTTCTCTCCTATCACCTATAACTAACCATAGCAACCTTTTAGTGGAGATTGGTAGATATTTTAAATGGCTTAACACTTATTTAAAACCTATTTGAACAGTTATGGGACTTTAACAATGAAAAATAGATAAAAGTAAAGATATTGACTGACTGTCATCATTTTTTAAAATGCTATTGATGTATTTTGTTTTTTTATCACAGCTATTTGCCTGTAATTTAGCCCCATCTCGCATGTATCGAACTCTCCCTTCCAACAAAGTAGAGCATTTAAACAAAATTAAAAGGACAGATGTTTCGGCATTTCTGAAATGAAATTTTGTTGTTCTTGAGTCATTTCAGTTGTGTCTGGCTCTCTGTAAACGATTTGGGGTTTTCTTGGCAAAGACTGTGGAGTGGTTTGCCATTTCCTTCTCCAGCTCATTTGACAGATGAGGAACTGAGGCAGACAAGGTTAAGTTACTTGCCCAACATCACATAGCTAGTAAGTGAGGGCAAATTTGAACTCAGGTCCTCCTGACTCCAAGACTAGCTCTGTAACCACCATGTCACCTAGCTGTCAGGTGGGCAGGTAGGTGCCACAGTGGTTAGAGTGCTGGACCTGGAGTCAGGAAGCCTCATCTTCCTGAGTTTAAATCCAGCCTCCGACATTTACTAGCTACGTGACCCTGGGCAAGTCACTTAACCCTGTTTTCCTCAGTTCCTTATCTGTAAAATAAGCTGGAGAAGGTAATGGCAAAGCACACTGGTATCTCTGCCAAGAAAATCCCAAATGGGGTCACTGAGATTTGAACACATCTGAAAATGACTAACCAACAACAAAAAACCAAGAGATCTATCAAACCATAGATATCATGTTCCAGAAACATAGTCTTCTATCTCTCTACTTACAGGAAGGAGGTCCATTTTATCATCATTTCTGTGGAACTAGCCATTACTAAATGTGAGTTCAGCTTTCTTTTAATGTTTCACTCGTCCATATTTTCTTCCAATTCTGTTTACCAAAATCTGCCTCAGTTTATGTTGCTTCGAATTCCTAACAGTCATCATTTCTTAAAACACAATGGAATATACCACAATTTGTTTGACCATTATCCTAACTGTTTAGAATCCACTTTCTTTCCAGTTTTGTTTTCTTTTGTTTTTGCTACCACAAAAAAAGCCACTTTTTGTTTTTGGCTAAGGTCCATGGTGATATTGTTTGGCCAAAGGGTATGAATAGTCTGATCACCATTCTAGAATGCCAAGTTGATTTCCAGAATAGTATGACCAGTTTGCAGTTCCTCCAATTTTGTATTTGTGGGCTAGTCTTTCCACAGCTCTTCCAACTTGGATTATTTTTATTTTTCATTGCCTTTGAGGGATATGAAGTATACTCATTTCTTAAAAAAAAAATAAAATGATAAAACCATTTTGCCACAAAGAAAGGAAGCCAAGAGTAGAGAAATCACCTCCATAAGCAAAGACTTGGAAAGCACCCAGGACAGCTATGTCTTCATTTCTTTTTCCATTCTACTCCTGACTTTCTAAACTTTACCTACCATGACACAGATGCCTCCTCACCCTGATAACTCACTCTACATCTAGACTTCTTAGACTGAAAGTATGTTCTGCCCTTTCATCCCCTTCCTCTTATTGGCTGGTTCCTCACAAAGCCTCCATTTCAGGGCAAGTATTCAGGGCTAGGATGTCTTCATTCTTCTCCAGACTCCACTCCTGACTTTGTACCAAGCTTCAACATGGGCACCTTATCTGCCCTCCTCTTTTCAGGTTTCTTTTATGCATTGTCTTCTCTTTACAGAATGTAAGTTCCATTGCCTAGTAGAGTATTGGACACATAATAAGCACTTAATAAAAGCTTATTGACTTCTTGCAAGAGAGAAAGGGCATCGAAGGGAAAGAAAGGTTTCAAACACAAGCTCATTTTGTGCAATATTATAGGATTCAATGACCAAATCCAAGCAGTATTTCTCACAAAACACTGAAAAACAGGGCAGTGGGAAAACTACTAGACCCAACTAAGCCAGATCATCTGTAGAGAATTTAAAGATGGCACTGGAAGAACATCAGCAAATATATGTGAAATAGAACAGATTTGTAAACATCTATTCTCATCTTGGATGACAGTGAAACTGCCACATTGGGACTCTACCATCACATTATCTACAATGCTATATGAGGAGGTGGAAATGGTACTTGAGAGGATGAATCTGGGAAAAGTGGCTGAAACTGAACTGATATAGATAGAAGAAAGCTGTACTGCAGGTAACCCAATTTTAAAGGTGCTCACAGTTCAATTTTCAAGATAAACTATATCCGTAAGAGGAGAGGATTCCAAAAGGTAACAGGTTATCATTATCCAGTGCTTAGAGCAGTACCTGACACATATTAAGAGCTCAATAAATGCTTGTTGACTTATTACCACCCTCCTGCCAATAAGAAATGCTACATAGAAAACATCAGCAACTATGAACTCATATTCAGGAATCCAAGAGCAAAAGCCTATAACTGATTATTTTGTTTAGAAGGAGGTCAGAGACCTGCAGATAAATCCTGTCCCTGATTATGACAGAGATAGAGATGTTGAGAATACCTCACACATGCTTATGACCAGGGTGATTTGGGGCAAGTCATTTAAGTTTCCTGTTCTTCCATTTCTTCATTTATAAAATGAGGATAGCTACACTAGATGACTTGTCAGGTCCATTCTAGCTCTGGATCTATTGACTTTGGAAGTTCTTACAACAAGTAGAAGTAATGTTTCCTGTGAATATATGGATTTAGAATTTGAGCTTCAGGCTCTAAAATAGATGTCCATCTCCAAAATTAAGTAAACGACACTGAATTTCTAGCTTGTTCAAGGCACTTTGGCAATTAAATTTATGGTATCCTGGTTTAACCCTGAACATCAGGAACTCCAAAGCAAGATCTCTTCTAGGTTGTTCATCCCAACAACTGTGTGTCTCCTCTGTAGGATTTCCCATAAGAGATCAAGCCCATAATTCACTAGGATCAAGGGCTACCTCTGTAATGAAAAAGCAAACATGAAATCATTTTTCCCGGCTGTCAGTCTGGTTATTTTATGCATTGCTAGAAGCCCTGCATTATACTGTTTAGACTGACATGGCACCTTGTGATTAGATAGTAAATTTACTGTTTGAATAGGCTGAGTATCAGAGAAAGCCATCAGCCCTAGAGTTCGAAATTCCAATATAGTATACCAGGCTTCACTGGCTGTCACTATCCCTGAAGTAAAACATTGTGGTTACCCTTTAACCTTGCATGCTGGACCAGAATCCGTAGAAAGAATGGTACCAAATTATCATGAAGAGCCATAACTCCATGGGCAGGTTAATCGTCCTTTGTCTTTGATTACATTACACATACAGGCTTCTTTTTCTCGGATGAGTAGACAGTGTTCTTTCTCCCCTCCCCTGTCCTACTCTTACTTGAAAATAAATGCTGAGCTGCAAGAAAAAAATGAGCCATTATCTAACCTCAGTATTATTGGGGTTTAAAGAATAAGAACATAGCACAGTGGAAAAGGTACTGTAAAGCACAGTGAGAAGACATCATTTCTAATCTAAATTTTCCTTCTGACTACCTCTAAGACTTCGGCCAATCCACTGAATGTCTCTGGCATTTAATTTCCTTTGCTGAAATAAAAGTGTATTGACATCTTTGCATCACTATCATTTTCAATTATCCAATTATATCTCACTTCCTCCATTCCCTACCCAAAATATATACACTTAAACATACACATACATATACATATATGAAGCTAGATGGCTCAATGGCCAGGGCTCTGGGCCTGGAGTTAAGAAGATCTGAATTCAAATCTGGCCTCAGACACTTACTAGCTGCTTGACCCTGGTCAAGTGACTTAACCTCTGTTTGCCTTAATCCCCTGGAGAAGAAAATAGCAAACCTTCCAGCAAACTGTACAGGAAAACTCCATAGACATGGAGTCACAAAAAGTCATGTGACTCAACAACATATGTGTGTGCGCATACATGTATGTATGTAGATAGATATAGATAGATATGTATACATATACACATATATCTATATATGTGTGTATATATGTATGCATGTATATACACGTATATGTATATACACATATGTATGTATACATATGTGTATATATGTGTATGTATGCATATATACTTATATGTATATGTGTGTATGCATATGTATATACATATATGTATATGTATGTATGTACATATGCATATATATGTATGTATGTATTTTCAAGAGGCAAAAAAATGTTCAACAAAATTAACGTGCCTGGCCATTTCCAAATCATCTTCTTCCCTGGATAGTGAAGAACTTAAGCAGTACTAATTAAATTATCACCCACTATAAAGAGAAAAAAAAAATTAACCAACCTTTCAAAAAAAAAAAAAACCTTCGATGTTACATACAATTTTATGCATCCCTGATCCCCAACCTCAGCAAAAAAAAAATAAATGAATGGAAGATGCCATCTCCAATCTCTTCTTCGAAGATAATTGCCTTCTTTGAAGGTAATAATTTAGCAGCACTTGATTTTAATTGCGTTGTTTTTCTTTCCATTTACATTGTCACAGTTATTATATGTGTTATTTTCACCTCTAGGATCATATGTAACATTAGCTGTTTGGAATTTTAAGTTTTTCCTAATCTGCTCCCCAAACACATACATATACCTTTCTAATTTTCTTGCATCTTACACTTCACTCCACCACACACTGGAAAATACTCTACAAGTGACACCAGCTTCATTGATGTTTCCTAAATAAGATACTCTGGAGCTCACAGATTGAACAACAATAGGTCCCTGCTCAAGCTCCATTTACAGGCTGTATTTTGGGCCCTCCTGGTTCAGAGTGAATGTAAATAGTAACTGTTTCTGTTTCGGCCATCAACCTGAAGGGTCTTCCACTCCCACTTTGATTTTTTTTTAAATTAAAGGGGCCATCCCTTGACTCACTTCTTAAAGAGGCCTATTCACTGAATGGGCATTACCTCACTCAAAGTGAGAACTTGAAAAGACCTTACCCTACAAGGGGTAGGGTCTCCCATTGCATCCTGGGCCATCTCCAGTCATCCTGATGAATATCTGGCCACTGGACCCAGATGGCTCTGGAGGAGAAAGTGAGGCTGGTGACCTTGCGCAGCCCTCCCTCACTCAAATCCAAGTCAACTGCAAGCTATGTCATCATTTCCCTAATGTCATGGTGCTCTTTGGAAAACAATGGACAAACACAACAACTTCACTGGCTGTCCCCAGTGCCTGGAATTCTCCCCCATCATCTATGCCTCCTAGCTCCCCTGGTTTTCTTCTAGTCCCAGCTAAAATTCCACCTTCTATAGAAAGCCTTTCCTGATTCCCCTTAATTCTAGTTGTTGGGGTTTTTTTCTTGCTGTTAATAATTTCCAGTTTATCCTATAGCTTGCTTGTGCATAGTTGTTTGCATGTTGACTCCTCTGTTAACTGCAAAGGCAGCTAGGTAGTTCTAGGAATAGAGCATTAGGTCTAAAATCAAGGAGATATTAGTTCAAATCCAGCCTCATATACATACAGAACGAACCTGAGTGAACCTCATTTAACATCCATTTGCCTCAGTTTCCTCAATTGTCAAATGGGTATAATAATAGCACCTACCTCCCATAGTTGTTGTAAAAATCAAACAAGATAATACCTAAAAATTACTTAACATAATACTTGGCATGTTATAGGCACTTAATAAGTACATGTTTCCTTCCTTGTGAGCAGGAACTATCTTTCGCCTTTTTTGTATTTTACTTAGCACAGTGCCCGGCACATAGTAGGTGCTTAATGAATGCTTGTTGACTAATTGATTGACAATGCTTCAATAGGTCTGTGTTCCTATTAATACAGGATTTCCTCCAAAACCCAACATTGCTTTCTCATCCTTTGCAACTTTTGTCTGGGATCTTCTATAAATCCCCCACAAGGGAACTACCCAGAATGCTAGAAACCTTTTTTCTAAATATTTTGGCATTATATAGATCCCAATGCAGCCCATGGACTATGTTAAACCTTACTCTCACTGTATGAGTGATCTACTTCCTTTTCTGGTCATCCATCTCTTTGATATCGTCTTTTCTGGCTATTGGTCAGTGATAATACCCTTTTTAATCATATTTTTTTGAAAAATGTCCTGTTTTAACTCCCTGTATATCTCATGTTGTTCTTTCAGTGACCTATAATTTTGATTCCATTGATAACAGTGAAACCACCATGTTTGGACTCTATCACCACATTATCTGATGTATTAATATATACCATTACGTTATGTGAAGACGTTGAAATGGCACTGGAGAAGATAAAGTTAGGAACTACAGCTGAACCTGACCAAATTTAGAGAGAAGAATATCATGCTGGAAGTGTATAACGTTAATGGAATAGGGAGATCTTCCTTGTCCATTAATAGGCCTATGTGACTATATGTATTCAATCACAGATGTTTTCCTACTTTGATCTTTGGCCAAGCTCATAGCTGTAATACATCTGGAGTTACAGAGAGTCCATTGGGGGAGGAACTTGTTGAAGGGAAAGCTTACTTAGGGGAAGCTTGCTTGTAGGAAAGCTTTCACACCTTTTGGTCCTAAGATAATTAGGCACTGAGTCACCAGGGTTGTGATGCCTTCTGGCTCTGAGCCTATATTAGCCAAAAGTGTGTGTATATATATACATGTCTATATATATATATTCTGAGGTTGATATTTTGCTTTTGGGGTTCACTAGATGAGAAGGAACTTTTGATTCCTGGTTGAGACTTTGAGAAGCTGTACCTTCAGAGCCCTCCCACCCCAACTACTCAGATATAAATGCTCTCTTGATCCAGTGTTGTATGTAAAGTGTGTAGCAATATTGCTTTGATTCAGACAATTAGAGCCTTGTCTGTTGGTCTTCATGCCAATTTCTCTCCTTGTTCCTTTCTCTGCTTGTATTTTCTCCACTTTCAGGGTGCTGACCATTCCTGTGAATTAGTGAATATAATTAAAGAAGATTGTCAACCCCTTTAAAAGCTATCTTTCCTTTAAAAACAAATCAAAGAACCTGTGCTAGCAGACCATCCTGGGTGTGTCAGGGGGCTTGCATTACAAAGTGACACAATTTTGAAGGCACTTAGAAATCTATTTTCCAGATATCTCAAAGAGGGGAATTTTTTTAAAGGAATAGGTCATAGAAGCCATCCCATGATTCATAGATTATATCAAATACTCAAATGCAATCTCATTAATTATGGATTCCCTACAATAATGCCTTCATGGCTGTTGGAACAAATTACTCCCATCTGCCCATTCTGGCAGGGAAAGTCTTCACATGCTGGGTAGACACTCTCCTAACTCAATAATGGTTTGAGACCTATTGGTTACTCTCAACGCGGTTTAGCCCATCTGCCTGAGATAGTCTTACCAGTGTGTGGCCACTGTACATGCTACAGCTTCTTGGAGCCACAGTTGAGTGAAGGTGGATACCACAAGTGGATGAGTGGCCCTGAGAAGAGTTTCCCAAGCCCTCACACCAGGGATGCTAGTCCTCTTGAACATCCCAAATACCATCCCTTCTACATATTTAACAGAAGGTCTTCCAGTCTTTGCTTGGAGATTTTCAGTAAAATGAAACTCACTAATCTGTTCACTACATTTTGGGATAATTCTAATTATGTTTTCTTTTATATTGAGATAAAATTTGTCTCTCCTCGACATGCATTGTTTGTAGTTGTGTCCTTTGATGTCAAGGAAAATAAATTTTATGTCTCTCTCTTTGCTCTTCAAATAAAGACAGAATCATGTTGTCCCCAATTCTTTTCTTGTCCAACTTGTGCATCTCTAATTTCTTCAACTGACTCTGATATCTTACGGTTTCTGCTCCTGTCATTGTCCTAGTCACCTTCCCCTTTGCTGTTCTCTTAATATCTCATCAATGTCTCTTCTAAAAGTTTGTACCCAGGGATGAACATAATACACTAGGTGATTCCACAAAATGGAGGCATTACCATAAGTCTCCCCTGAAGTCTACAAAACTCCTCAAAGGCACCTTTTCACAGAGACAGAAAGAAGCAACGAATTTAGTAATTATCTAATGAATAAAATCAATGTGGGCCATTAGAATTTTAAAAAGAGAAAAAGGAATGAAAACAAAAAAAAATTCCTTTTCTCTTAGTTAAAAAAAATAGCTTTTTAGTTCTGAATAAACTAAACACAGAATTTGGTATAAAGTGAATCCATCATTGGCTCTAGGGAGGCCCAATCCCAGGACAACCAAAAGGACTTTCTTTATTCATCTATTTTTAACTTTTAACACGATTCCAAAGCAGCAGTACCCAGGACTCTCTTATAATGAGGATCCAAAGTAATTCCCTCAGGTAATCAATCACTCCACTGTCCTGAACTCATTTAAGCTGATCTTTCAAATGACTGAAGTGTGTACCTAAATCTTTTCCCCCTAATTTAAGCCCCTTTGACCAAATTTGTTTTTCTACATGTCCTAAGGAACAAGTACATGGCTTATTTTTGTGATTTTAAAGCACCAACTCCCCTGTACCTCCATCTCTGATCCATTTTCTAGCTGAAATTTATGGTTCCACCTGTAGGAAGTATTTTTCCTTTAACCATAAGCCCCTCCCTCCTTCCCCCTGAGAAGTCACATTTTTATTAGTTGTTTCCATCTCAGTGTGAATGAATTTATCTGATCCTTTCTAGAAGGCATGTTTTAAATAGGAGATCTAGAAGAAATTCTACTGAAACAGGGAAAGATTTGATAAGGAAAGAAGAGAGTGAGGATGTTACAACACAGACTCAAGAAGGTTAAAGGAATACCAAAGCCCAGCACAAAGGAACATGGAGTTCACAACTAGACATTAAAAAAAGCCAATTTTATCCAGGAGAGAGAGAGAAAGAGAGAGAGAGATTTCAAAGTAGATATATCATCTATATATGAAACAGATTTCTGGGTCAATCTGAACATATGATATATAGATGTCTAGATCTATATATCATACACACACACACACACACACACACACACACACACACACACACACATATATATTCGTTGCTATTGTTTAGTTGTTTTCAGTCACGTCTAACCCTTTGTGACACTATTTGGGGTTTTCTTGGTAAGGATACTAAAGCGGTTTGCCATTTCCTTCTCCAGATAATTTTACAAATAAGGAAACTGAGGCAAATGGGGTTAAATGATTTGCCCAGGGTCACACAGCTAGTAGGTATCTGAGGCTGGATTCAAACTCAGATCTTCCTAACTCCAGGGCTTGTGCCCTGCCCATTGCCCCACCTATATACATACATATAAACAAAGGTACATGTCACACATAATGCAGGGTAATTAGACAATATGGCGTAAAGTGGTCACTTCTGCTAAGACACTAGGAGCACTATGTATCCCCAGCCAGTAAAGTCTAGTAGGTATTTATAGGGTTCTTTTCTGGGTCAAGCAGGATCAGTCACTGAAGAAAGGAAGCAAGGACCCTGGACCTGGGGCAGGGGGTTTGTTGATTCATTCTACTGCGGAAAGGGAAGACTCCTGAGGAACTGGAGTTTAGTTGATACTCAAACTCCCTCCCAGCAGGGAAAGGGACAGGCACTTACTTATCTTACTCTGGTAGGGTGGCTTGATGTTCCTGTCAGTGGTTTCAGAACCTCCCAGAGGTCACTGAATCCTTACAAAGAGGAAGGGAAAGAGGAAAGGGGAGGGAGAAGGGCAAGAGGAACCCATCATAAAGCCAGAAAGAAGAGATACCAAAGGATAATGAGAGGTTGGGGCAGGGGAGAAATTGTCAAAGAAAATTCAGACTTCATTACTCAGAAGCACTTAGATTGCTTGATATGGAGAGCAAGGAAGAACCAGACCACAGAATCTTTTTAAACAAGTATTTTTCTTCCTTAACCCTACTCCTCACTCCCTCAGGATGGTTCATAACAATAACAAGGCTCTGATTCAACATCCCATCCAGGATCAAGGAGTACTAGAGGATGTGGCCCGGGACAGCTTGTTGTTCACAAGCCACTGGGAAGAGTCTTTGTTTCCCAACTCTCCCTGCAGCCTTTGTTCAATTGTTAAAATTCTAATCCCCTAAGGCTGTTTCAGCACCGTGATGATGTTATCTAGGGTGCTAGGAAGTAAGCAACAGGCACTTTGGTGGTGGAGTGGTCAGGAAGATTTGTCTTCAAGAGTTCCAATCTAGCCTCAGACACTTACTAGCTGTGTGACCCTGGCAAGTCATTTAACTCTGTTTGCCTTAGTTTCCTCATCTGTAAAATGAGCTGGAAAAGGAAATGGCAAATCCAGTACCTTTTCAAAGAAACCCCCAGATGGGGTCACAAAGTCAGACATGACTAAAACGACCCAATAATAACAAAAGGCTGTAAGGGACACCTTTTTGGTTTTTTTTTTTGGGGGGGGGGAAGAAGAGAGTAGGAAAAAGAGACATGTGCCATGTTTTGTTGCTGTAGCAACATCTAGAAAAGACTGACGATCAATAGCAACCTGGAATTTATTTTTTTCTTTCTTTTTCCTCTTTGGTAACAGTATTCATTCTAAAAATAAAAATCACTGGAGCTTACTGCTAAGCTGACATCACAGTCACCCTGGCTTCCACAGGCTGGAGCACTGGAGTCAGGTGTGGGGAGAGAAGTATGCTCAAATCTGTGGTGTGTGGTAGACGGATGGAGGGTGAGGGACAAAGCCCAGGTGGGCACCCCCACATGATTCCATTTCACCTGTTTTGTTACCCTCTAAATCTGGCTACTGAGAGTAAGGGCCAACGGGTCTTTTTGTGAAGAGAAAAATCAGTCTCTTTTGTGCCTCTACCAGCTTTGGGCCATTTTAATTTTCATAAAGGGCATCATGTCCTATAAATAGGGCTTAAATGTGGGGGAGACATGGTTTGCCACTGTTTCAGGATTCACCTGTCACCTAGCACAGTTATAAAGCTGCCAAGGAAGCCCAGTCCATTTAGAATAAAAAGCTTAAAAAAAAATCTTTCCAAACCCACTGTATTTGTGTCTAGCCAGAGAACTAAAGGAAGGTCATGATTTCAGTCACCCTATCTTGGACTGCTCCATAAAGATGTACCAGAGATTTCCTAGTTATTTCCCAGAAAATCTGTTTATCAGAAAGACTACGCCATTATTGGGTTGGAGGTTGCACTTTGGAAAGACTGAAGCTCAAACAGGTCTACCTTTGATAACTCCTGTCTCTTAACCAAGTATTTCCCCTGTCTCTTAACTACTTGTCTACTCTCATCTGTGGTCTCTAGATTGCCCATGCCCTGAAACTGGTTCTTGCACCTTCAGAAAATATAAAGAGCTTGGCCTTTATTGCCTAATTGCCTTTCTACTAGCCCCTTATAATAGAAGGGCCAGACTCAATTTGGTACATGATTAATTTAGGTGTAATGTGTCTCTACTTAGTCAATGGATAGAAAAGATATTTAATATCTATTCAGCACTTAAATTGGGTAGACCCAACCACCTTTACCCTTGTTTGGAAACTTAATCTGGTTATCAGGAGTTAGTGTAGGAACTCAAAAGGACTTAGGATGACCCCCAAGTTTAAACCCCTCATGGGTGGGCCTTTCATGCACTTAAATGACCAAAAACCCAGAAGCTACCAGGAAGCTGCTTCAAAAGTAGATTAAGCTTTAGACTTTTGGACCAATAAAATCTGGGGGGACAGCTTTGTCACCTTTAGGAAAAAAAAATAACTTAACCTATGTTTCAAGGGATGGAAGGAACCCTGACTGATAGTGGCCCTATCACACCTCTCATATCTGCCCCCAGATGAGTTCCTCACTCTCTCTGTTGCTATGCTCTCGGCTTCTTTGGCTTTCCATAACTACAACTACAATAAGACTATTGCTTCATATTACTATCTGCCTTTTTTGGTTTCTGACCCAATGTTCACTTGTGCCTCTGAAATGTGCCCTGACTTGCTCCCTCTTGGGTCTTTCTCAGAATCCGTGTACATTTGGAGTCCAGCTAACTCTCCCGACTCCCAGCTCTGCCTTCAACACTGGTGTCTACCATTACTACAATAAAAAAAAAGATAGTGAATTTGATCTTTGGAAATAGGAAAGTAGCTTCTTTACTTTGATTGCCGATAATTTTCTTCAACTTTTTTTTAGAGTTTCCATGGTCATTCAAGCTACTTGTCCTTGCTTCACCTGTCACCAAGACTCTGTTCTTATGGCCCTTGATTGACCTCCATTAGAGATTCTTGAAGTCAGACTCACCAAAGAAGACATTTTTATTGGCTTCAATCAGTTTCACTCATTTACTCAATTAACCTATTCTCCTCACTTAAAGGCACTCCTGGTGTTAGCTTTTGCTTCCTTCCATTGCCCTCTGTTGTTGTTGGTTTTTTGGGGGCACTTGGAAGTGAGCGAGGGGCTCCATGGGATTTCCCAAGTGCTAATGATAGAAATCATAACTTAAGAACTATGCTTGGATTGACATTTCTGCCCCAAAGGTCCCAAAGCATTTCACACATACCTATTATTTCTCACTTTAGCTAATAGATGAGGATATAGAAGAACAAGACAGGGATAAGTGGCCTACAGGGTTATACAATCTGACATAACATTAGCTATAAATATAGAGTAGGAAATGATCTTAGTAATAATTGAATCTTACCCTCTCAGTTCATAGATAAGGAAACAGAGTTCCAGAGTAAGGAAATAATTTTTCCTGCCTCAGATTGCACAGATTCCCACTTCAATTCTATTATAATCTTACTGTCTCTCCATTGCTCAGAGAACATGGGACAGTGGACAGAGTGCTGATTTGTAGGGCTTAGTTTTGAATTTCACCTCTGACACTTTCTATTTATGTGACTTAACCTCCCTGAGCCTGAAGATAAGGGTACCTATAGCACTTACTTGTCAGGATTATCCTAAGGCTCAAATGAGAGTCTGAACAGTCGATGTTTTCAAATTTTAAATGTCAATTATTATAAATATTCCACATCCCTTATCTATTAAAAAAAAACAGCCAGAACACTTCTAGCACAAACTAGTCTGTATGACCTCTTACACAAATCAGGTTTAACCTATCTAGGCTTCCATTTCTTCATTTGTCAAATGCGTAGACTCGACAAGTTTAATTTCTATGGTCCATTCCAGTTCTAAAGTGTTAATTCTAGCTCATATTCTCAAGAGATAGAAATGAGGAGAAGCAAAGAGAAATGAACACACAAATAAATCACCTAAGGGTCTCTCTAAAAAGTCTAACATCCTGGAGGGAAATCCCTTCCTGGCTTCAAGGGACTAAGTGCTGATTGTGAATCAGGAGAAGAATATGAATTAGAATCATGATAAAATTATCATCATTCTCCCCTGTCATAACAACATTATAGGGCAAGGGTTTAGAGTTTTTTCTACACTGAATGTATTTTTAAAAATTCTCTTTTCCTGAGCCCTTGAAGTAGAGGCATTAGAATAGCATCCAATGTTATATTCACAATTGACTGACAATTTGCTGCAAAGTTAGACAATGCAGTGGGGGCCTGGTTGAAGGCAGAGAATCACTGGAACTGCATGACCTAAGTATGGTGTTTGCCTTTGTGCCAGAACATTGCAGATGTTTGGGGGGAGGCAGGAAAGGAGGGTAAGGGCTTAACTGGTTTTCAAAAAAGAAACAGAATAGTAATAATGCTAAAAAAAAAACCCACAACAGCAAGGGGCCTTTAGTCAATACATTTTAACTCCTGCAAATGAAGATATAAGGCCTATAAGATATAGGAACATGACAAGGAAAGAGAGTATAAGAAATAAGCAGGGGTGACTTCGAGGCCACATGTGGCCTTCTAAGATCTTTGGTTGTGGCTTTTTGACTGAGTCCAAGTTTTACAGAACAAATCTTTTTATCGAGGGGATTTATTCTCTAAAGTTTGGATTCAATCAAAGGCTTGCACTTGAGGATCTAGAGGACTACATGTGATTTGGAGGTTGCAGGTTCATCACACGAGGAATAAGGATACACCTGGATCAAGGTACTTAGATCTGATACAGGGGTTAAATATATCCAAGGGCCACCTGAACCTTGGATGACGTGATCTTCAGGCTGTAATAGGAGTAGGAAGGAAATGGATGATCCAGTGAGAGAAGAGGGCCTTCTGACCTGGGGTCCACCCACTTCTAAGTTTTTACCATTCCTCTCAGTTTGGTCACCCCAGATCGTACCACACAAGAGGATTGCCCAGGGAGGTGAACAAGGGCTAGAAATTTAATAGGAAGGGACAATATTTCTAGTAAATGGGTCTAATAGGTTTGTCATGTCTGATGTCATAGGCAGGAAAGTGACAATTTGCATAGGAGATCCCAGATTGGAAAGGAGGTGGTTTTTCCAGAGAAGGGACAGAGGGAGCATCTATTAGGTAGGAGAAGGGTGAGTGTCTAGCACACAGGCTGCTTGTCTTAGTTTTACACAATAGCTGGCCAGGCACTGCTAGGTTAAAACCACAGGATTTACATCTTCCACCCATCCCCTACCCTCTAGGTTCTCCCTGGGTACTTTGTTCTAGATTTGGTTATCTGTAGGGAAATTAGGTTCCTCACTGTTTCATTATGCTCCCACCTCTGATGCCCAAGGAATAAATTCACCGTTGGCTCATCTAGGATCTCCCATCACTCCCTTCCTCAAACATGGGGAAAAGTAAAAGAAAGTATCTACTATACAACACAAATTAGATATGAAACAAGTAGTTTTATTCACACATACAAGCCCATTAATATTAAACAATAAAGAATCATACAATATTAAAACAGAATCCATCACTTTAGCAACTACCAGTACAATCAGTTGAGAAGCTAATACACCAGCCTACTTGGGAAATTAGCAAAGTTTCTATTGCAGCTCAGCTACATAGACATTTTATATTTTCAATTCCACTGCCACCAGTTCAATCAATACCAAGTGGAATCTTTCTTTCCCGTGGTCTCCCTCTCCTTGGGTGACTCTCTCCCTTTTGGCCAATCTTCTGCTACTTCAAATGTTGTTACTGAAACAGCTTCCAGTTGTCAGCTACCAGTGCTAGGAAGGGAATGACATGAGCTACTTTTCAAGGTCTCTCAAGGCACAAGAGGAAAGCAACACAAAGGGATGGTGGCCCTGTCCCAGGCAGAGGCTCGTGTGAGAGGCAGTATGCTCCTCACTTGTGGGCGGGAAGGTTGGTTCCTTTCCCCTCACCCTACACTGTGAGCAGCTTAGAGAACCGTCCTTGCCTTTCCAAGCTATGAAGAAGAGGAGGCCTGAGGGCCTTAGATCACCTCTTCAATATATCTATTGAATACTAACTCAGTAGCCAATGAATAGACTTTTCATTACCACAGAGTAAAAATTCCTGAGTCATCATGGTTGATAGCAAGTAGCCTGAGGATACTTGCATATGCTCTAAAATAGGAGATGTAGGGGAAGGGGACCTTAATCATGCATGCTGGGGAGCTACCTACCCTGAGCTTCCCTGTGTTTAATTGGAACACCAACTGAGCACATCCCAAAGGAGGGCCCAGTATCAAGAAAAATTAGGCCCAGGAAATCAGGAAGATTTCTTGGACAGTTTCCAGCCTCAAGTCTTCGAAGAAAAGGAGAACCTTAATGATGTTGCTATTGAGGAAAGTCACTATCCCTTGGAATTTAATACCTCTTTCAAGTGCATCTTAAACAATCAGAAATAGAAAATGAAATGGAATGGAGGATATCACCTGTCTGCCAACACGATGCCAGTGATGAGAGCCCTGGGCTCCTTTGCCATTTGTTCTTTACTACTGACACTTTGTGAGATCCATGCAAATTCCTTTTTCATTAAAATATATACTATAGATGAAATGGTTTATGCGGTGGCTTCTGTTTTATAAACTGTTAAGTCTATACATCCAAATTATAAAATGGAAGTTGAGCACCCTCAAGGAAGCGGGAATTTGAATAACTTTAAATATATAGACAAGATCTTGATTGCTTTTTCCCCTATTATTCTCAGAACTCGAACATGGGTAGTAAGGGGCTTAAATTCTGTTTCACCATTTGATATTAATTTAAGGTTTATTTTAGCTGGCATTTGTCTTCTGCAATACAACTAACCTACTAAGTTGTCCTAATATGATGAGAAAAGCCATCCCCAGAGAGAAGAGAAAGGCACCCTGGAACTTATGTCAGTTGTGACCTATTTCCCCCTCCAGTTGTATCCAGGTCTGGTAACAAAAAAAAAAAACATCAAAGGCAGCTTTTAAAGAGAAATGGACCCACAAAAGGGTAACAAGAATTGGGGGAAGGGTAGTCCCAGATATTTATGTCTTCGTAATGGTATTTTGGGCAAGTTGTAGGGATATGAGACTCAGACCTTTTTCTTTTTTTTTTTTAAGAGGAAAGAGCTGATGCAGCTTTCTTCTTTTCCCCTCCCATCTGGCTCCCTGAGCCATCAGAGCAAAACTGAGCTGCACTATCCACCATCCCCACCCACAAGAAAACATGCAAACATAGTCAGTCTTTAGGTACTACCCTTCTGTGTGTGAATAACAATCACAACCACTACTCTTAGCTTTCAGTCTGAAAGAAATACCAAACCATGCCAAGATCCATTTGCATTTCCTAGGAATTATTTTTTTTATTCCTACCAGTAATTTTTTAAATTCATTAAAAGCTATATTATCTCCCTTAAATGTCAGCTTTAATAATAAAAATAACTATAATAATGATATTAACTGCCATTTGTATAATGCCTACTATGTGCCAGGCACTGCGCTAAGTGCTTTACAAATATTGTTTCATTTGATCCTCACAAAACTCTGGGAGTTGAGGTATTATTATTATCATCACTATTTTACAGAAGAAGTAACTGAGGCAAATAGAAGTTAATTAAATGACCTGCCCACACAGCTAGTAAATGTCTGAAGCCAGATTAGAACTCCCTGACTCCACAGCCAGATGTCTATCCACTGCACCACCAAACAGTCATTCCTATTCTCAAGGTCATTGGGACCTTGATAAGTTGAGCAAAAAATTTAAATCTGCACTTATCCAAAAAGAAGTCAGTTTCCTTTGCCAGCCCTTCTGGAAAAAGACAATGAGAGCCTTGAAACCATAAAGAAGTTTCATGGGCAGGGGGGGTTGGGACATTGGAGAGTTGGATGCTCTTGAGGTGGAAGTGACTACTTATCCTCTGAGAAATGATAAAGTGGAGTCATTGAAGCTGTCATCAGGTGAGAGATCAGTGAGTTAGGGTCAGAGGATGAAGAGGAGAGTACTGTTGGCTGGTGACTCCCTGCTCGGAAATACTGAAGCAGCTATTTGTCAATTTCATAACAAAGCTAGACCTCTTTTTATCCCCAGTGCTTAGACGCAGTGCTTGGCAGACAGTAAGCACTTAATAAATGATTTTCATTCATTCACTCATTCATTCATTTATTCATTCATAACTAAGATATAACAGAGAACCTCCCAAACTTCACAAAACACAGGATTACTATTCACTTCTGGTCAATACCATAGGTACAAATGATGCTGCCAGAAGGAATCTAGAATGTCTTTCTAAAGATTAAGGATTCTTGGGCATTGACCTGAAGGCAAGTGTGTTTTATTAACTGATGCCAATTGACAGTAAGGAATTTGGAAATAAACAATTAGCTAAGAAGAAAGAATCTGAGTTTAGATTTGTGAACTATATTCAGAGACATGCTCTATAGTGCTAGCTTAAGCTGGCTAATAGGAGGGGGCAAATTTGACCTCATAACTGTGACTGAGAAATAGTAGGATCAGATCCATTATTAGAATGACTTTGGAGGGATAAATCCTATTCAAAAGCCAAGTAGGTAAAAACGGGATGGGAGGTGGGGGTATCATGATGGTACATTAAGGATATATTTATGTGAAGAATGTTAGAAACCATGATGGAAAGCATCTGGGTAAAAATCAATGGAGGCAGAAACAGAAGCAACTTTGTCATTAGAGTAAACTACAGACAACCTAAACAGAAAGAAGAATTGGATGGGGAGTTCAGGAGACTGATTACAAGCCTGAAACAGAGGTGATGGGAAACTTCAGTTTCTAAACATCAGCTAGGGCTATCTTTCTGCCAAAAACAACAGTGAACAAATTCTTACTTAACATGATTATAATTTCATCTTTCAAAATATGGAGGAACAAAGAAAAATTCCATTCTGGAACTGATTCTCACCAACTAGAGAAAAGTAGCTGCTATTGAGAAACTGGTTGCTGCAGGTGGGGAGTGGGGAGGGGATGATGGGAACATGGAAGGGGGGGTGGGCAAGGACCACTCTTTCTTAGAGCTTGTGATAGACTAGGACAGGAATACTAGGCATAGTCTGATATGCATCCCAGGTTGGGGGCACAGGGAAGAGAATTCAAAGTGTGTAGAGAAAGGACAGGTAGGCTCCTATCATCTAAAATGCTATAGGAGAAGCCAGGTGAGTAGGAATGTGAAACTCTCAATAATGAAATTCTGAAAAAAATAAAGGGGATTAAGTATAATGAGGAGGAAAAAGAGGTGTTGTCTGAAAAGAGTAATTCAATTGTACAGTACAGGGAACTCGTCAACCGATTTAGAATTTAAAGACATGTACAGAGGATGGAGATGAGGAAAGATAATGGAGGTCAAATACAAACCTTGGCACAGTTCTGTAAAAATAATAATAGTAATAATAACGCCAAGAGTGTAAAAACCTACAACGTGCTAAGGTTGCCAAGGGGATGGGTAGAGAAGTGATGGGATGCTGCCTCAGATGGATGGGGGAGTGATAAATAACAACAGAACTGAGGTAAAGGTGCTCAGTTTATAATTTTCTTTTGTTTTCTTTTCCAAGGTGAATGATCCCTGCGCTAGACAGACAAGACATAATGAAAATGGCTAATTATGAGTACAAGGTAAGTAAAGAGATGGTTAAAGAGTACTTTGAGAAGGTCATATCACCTGTCCTAGATGAATGAACTCCTTAACAACTGCTAGAACCAGCAGATGTGATTGCTGACTCACTGACAATGATCTTTGAGGGAAGATGGAGAACAGAAGAGGTCCTCCAGTACTGGAGAAGGGCAAGTGATATACAGATTTTCAATTAAATCAAGAGACAAAATCAGCAAAATACAGATAAATAACTTTGATTTAAATTTCTCAGAAAAATTAATTATTTAAAAGATGGTTGGTAAGCATGAAGAAAAGGAAGTGGTAATGACAAAGAACCAGCATGGCTTCAAGAAAGGTAATGATGAAAGAAAAGGAGAGAGAGAGGGAGAGAGAGAGAGAAACTAAACTTGATAGACAGATAGACAGAGAGACAGAGAGACAGGTAGATCAAGCACTGTGCCAAAAATTCTGGGAATACAATTATAGTATATTACAGTATAATACAAATACAGTATATACAAATGCAGTATATGTACGCCAGTTTATTAAACTTAAAACTGCACCAATGTTTTGCGGACAGCCTGTATAAGCAAACAATCCCTACCATCAAGGAGTTCACGTTCCAGTGAGGAATCGTTACACATCAAGAGGAACAAGAAGGGGAGGGGGAAGGCTGCTGGTGGTGGTGAGAAGGAAAAGAGCTTGGCTAGGGCCCTTCACTAAATTATCTTCCAGTCTAGGAACTCATCAAACAGGAGAGCAGGCCTCAGGGCCAAAGTATCTCCAAGGTGAGAAGGCTGCTGATAAGGAGGTGGAGAGTTACACTATAAACTTTATTTTCCTTTTTTTTGGAAGTATAATGAAACCAGTAGACCAAAGGAATGTTGTAGATATAGTAAAATAATTTGTACTATTCTTGTGGAAAAGATAGAGATGTGCAATAGATCGGGGGTGGGGAATAGATAGCAATAGCCAATATTGATAGTGCTCATCCACTGTGCCACCCAGATGATAACACATTTAGCTGGCTTCAAAATTGCCTGAATAGTCTGATGCAGAATCCTTGTGAATGGTTTCCTCTCATCTTGGCAGGAGGTCTCTAGTGGAATACCCCCATGCAGATGTGTGGCCATGGGCTTTTTCATTGATTAAGAAATAGATGGAATACTTCGTCAAATTTGCAGATGACGCTCTAGATCACTGAACTGAATTTTATCAAATGAAATTCAACAGGGGTCGCTGTAAATGAGGGCAGGGGCCAAGTTTTAGATTTTCTTTGTGTCCCCAACACTTAGTGTGGTACCTGACACGTAGTAAACACTTATTAAGTGCCTGATGATGATGATGTAATTACACTTGGGTTAAAAAAATCACCATCGCAATTTCAGGATAAGGGAGGCATTTTAAAATAGCAGTTTGTCAGCAGAGTTGTGTGGCAGCTGGGGGAAAAATGCAATCACAATGCCAAATAGTATTTTGTACTGGAACCTGGAAGTAAGAGGAAGCCAATGGAATTTATTGAGTAGGGGCTGATGTGGCAGGATCTACCCTTTATGAAAATCACTTTGGTGGCTGAATGGATAATGGATTGGAGTAGGGAGAGACTTGAGGCAGTCTAATATTTGAATGGGCCTGCACCAGGGTGATGATGGTAGTATCAGTAAGATGTCTACTGGACATCCAATTCTAGCTGTCTGAAAGATGCTTAGAGATGCAAGATTGGAAGTTAGGGCAGGATGGGTAGATTTGAAAGTCATCACCACAGAAACAGTAACCAACTCCATAGGGGCTGATAAGCTCACTAAGTAAATTGGGAGGTTGTGAGCCCTCCCACATTGGAAATAAGCTATTAAAGGCTGGTTGACCATTTTCTTGCTACATCGTAGTAAAGATTTTTTTTCAGGTATATGTTCTATCAAAAGACCATTCAAGTTCCTTCCAATTTTGAAATTTCACAAAGTTAGAATTCTGATTCCTGAATTTTCTGACATGAGCATATCCTCTTTATATAGGTTCTCTACTCTCTTTTAGTCAATCTGTTCCTTTACAGTAACATACATTATTCAGTAAATCACATTCCACTTATAAGGCCCCATCTGCCAAGTCTCAGTGACACTTAGGTGGCGAAATTAACCTCTTTGTATTAAGGTCTATCGTTCACATTATCTACTATACCTGCTTTGTACATTTCTTTATACAAAGCTCTGACCATGGTACTATTCTTGGATATTGTCTCTTACGAATCGTTGTTTTTCTCTACTGATATTATTTTTTTTCTATTATACCTACTACTCTCCATAGCTTCTCCTTTGGCAGATCTATGTGGATGGTTTTCTGTGTTCCTCTTCATTTTCTCTTTAAGCTTTATCAGATTCACAAGACTCCAGGCAAATATGTTTTTACCAGTTTCTATTAGAAGCTTCCCATCCTTGGCAAAGAGCCAAGCACTTCTATGATTTAAGTAGTGATCCAGAAATCCAACTCTGATTCTCAGACAGGATCTCTAACCTATTCACCTCCTAAACCTGCCTTTTTTCACTGAAATCTGTACCATCAACTGGCTAGAGCGATTTTTAAAAGCAAGTTCCACCTTCAGTTTCTTGTCTAGAATTTCATAATCTCTACCAAAGTCTCCAAAGTTCCCTTTTGCACTAACATTTGTCTTTTAAAATGAATCACCAAAAGTATTTTAGATCTCAACGTTCTGCATCATGTCCCAGACACATGTCAAAGGAAGAAAAAAAATGCCTCTGTTGTTAGGTAAACAGACATTTACACACATGCCTAAATATATATTTGTGTGTACACACATATATACGCAGACAAGTCAGGTGCACATATGTGTTATATTTATGTATGTGTTTATATGTTCACATATATGTGTATACAAATATATAATGTGTGCATATGACTGTTGATAACTCAGCAAGGAGTCACCAACCTTTACTATTTAGCTCTTTTTATGACCACTCACTACTGGACCACCACAATTCTTAGATGAGGCCCTCATAATCACTCCTTGGAATCCAAGAAGCTGCTTGGTCCTCCTCCTCAGAGGACCCAGATCCACTCACCACAGGAAGGATCTCACAGCTAGAATATCTCTTCCATGGTTCAACGATCCTTGCCTTTCTTGCCAGAGTCACATTATTCCACCCTCCGACCTTCTGACATCAATCAGGTTTCCTCTACATCTTTTCTCCCCTTGTTTTCTTTATGCTATTCTTTTTCTTTTCTTTCAAGAAGCTCTTCATTCTTACTACTAACCTGGAGAAAAGGGAGGAATTCCTCAAGCCCCACCATCTTCTCCTCCAGTGGGGAGACTGGCCTATGCTCTTTGCAGATCTAATTGATCCTTGGTAATGATAGACACACGAAATTTCTCTTGCTGTTCTATCTCACCTTGGAGCAAAATCTTCAATTCTTTGTCATTTTTATTAGTAGTTATTTTGACTACATGCTACGTACTATTTTTGACTGTATAATCCACATGGCTAATTGCCCTAACAAGTTGCCTGTTTGTTATACCCTCTCCCTCACAACAGAAGCTTGGTTGCTGTAACTTCAAAGCAATGAATTATTTGTCATGAATGAATAAATGAAAAACCATTTCTCAAAAACTTAAGGAAGTGAAAGCACTGAGCTAACTCGGGGGATACCAGTAGAAAGTCAAGACAATCTTTGCCATTCAATCTTTGCCTTCTAATAGGGGGATGCCAGAAGTATAGGAGATTTTCATCTGTAAGTCAGATGGAAAGGTCTCATGATTCTTAGGGCACAGCAGCAAGAAGAATCATCATGCATCTTTAATGTCATTTTCATTAACAATATCATATGACTGTCTGATGTTGGGCCATTTGATGGTTTTATGAACTGGTGAAAAGAACTTTCTTTTCTGGGTCTTCAGCAGCTATGGCTTTTGAGAAGTCAGGAATGCAGCCTAAGCAGAGGAAGTTGCCAGGTCATATCTATACAAGGGTTGCTTCCTGGATTACAGAATATGGCAGATGGGATAGATAGGGGTGAGGGATAGGAAATGAGGGCAGGCTGGAAGCAGTGCTCAGAGTGGGGTGGGAGGTTGTGGTTTTTTTTTCCCAGATCTCTTAGGCTTCTCTGGTACTTTCTGGGACTTTTCTCCCTTTTCCCCCTGATATGACAATAACTTGTAACTGCCTTCCATCTGTAATGAGTATATTCATGCTGAAGTCTTAATGCAAAGAGATGTTGCCCTTAGTTGTTGCCTACTAGAAGATTTTAATTAGAAGACCAGCTTCTGGCCCCTTCTAGATTCTTCCTTCTCTCCTCTCCAGCTTTCTGCTAATCTTATTTCAAAAACCTTCTTCCATCTTGTGCCTTCCCTATCTTGGTCTCTTTTACCCCCAATGACCTGAATGAGCTTTATTTATACCAAGTTTTGCCACTCTTTTCTGGGGCATTACTACCTTTTCTCATGATAGGATACAAGTTTACTCAGCTGCCTTTCATGCTTCATGCTTCCTCACCTTTGAGTCACCCTCCAGCTTTCTCCTACCCAGTAAGCCACTTATCTACTCCCATTCTCCCAAACTTTTTTTTTACTTTTCTTTTTTTTTGGGGGGGGGTAAGGCAATTGGGGTTAAGTGACTTGCCCAAGGTCACACAGCTAGTAAGTGTGTCAGTCAAGTGTCTGAGGCCGGATTTGAACTCAGGTCCTCCTGACTCCAGGGCCGGTGCTCTACTCACTGTGCCACCTATCTACTCCCATTCTCCCAAACTTTTTACTCCCCCTCAGGCCTATTAAATAATCCTCCTACATACCACCTCTGGCAAGAAGTGTCTCTAACTGAGATAGATGGTACTTTTGGTGATGACCTTTCTCTCATGATCTAGGCAATGCTACCAGCAATTGAAAATAAAAGGGGACAGCAGGACAGAAAACAAAAATGTAAATAAGCTAAGTTATTTTAATTTAAAACCAATGCAAGGGGGCAGCTAGGTGGTGCAGTGAGTAGAGCACCGGCCCTGGAGTCAGGAGGACCTGAGTTCAAATCCAGCCTCAGACACTTGACACATGTACTAGCCATGTGACCTTGGGCAAGTCACTTAACCCCAATTGCCCTGCCAAAAAAAAAAATCCAATGCAAGATGTCTATATTGTGCAGTAGGATGGAATGTGAGTCGTCCTACTCGATAGTAGAAATTGAGCCAAGGTAGTTATGCAAATGGTGGGCACTTAAAAGATATTGACTAAGAATCAAGGAGCTCACCAGGTATTTCTGAGAAAGATTACAGAAACTGAAGAGATGGCAAAATCACCTTTTCAGTGCAGGAAGTTAAGATCTCCCCAATACTCCAGACATATTCCGTGAAACCCATAATCAATAGCACATAATACTTTACTATCTTATTCCCAGACTTCTCAAATGATAGCATGGAGGTCTCAGATTCAGGTTTTATTAAAACGTTTATTAAAGCATTGTTGATGGGCTAATGCTGAAAATGAAAACACAAGTGCTTTTCCCTCTGGCATGTGTCAGAGAATATATCATTCACATATTTAGAATTTGAAGAGATTTCAGAAACCATCTAGTTCAACCCCCTAATTTTATAGATGGGGAAACAAAGGCCAGAAGTTAGGCGACTTGCCCAAGGTCACACAAAGAAACAAAGCATCAGACATAAGATTTGAACCTAGGACCTCTGCCTCTAAAGCCAGTGCTCTTCCCATTGGTTGGAAAGCAAACACTGTGGATTTGAAGTAAACAGGAAGCATGTCTATTAATGTGCTTTTACTATATATTCTGACATAATGTCTATGCATGCGACCTTACGAGGACACACAGGATGCTCTATATATATTCAGAATCTGGCTTCCTTGCAATAAAAGGAGAAGATTGAAAGTAGACAAGCAACTGAGCTCATTTTTTCCTGGCGAAGATAAGAAATGAATTGTCACTTTGAGGAAGGAAAGTAACTTACTTCTCCTGGAATGTGGCTGCTGCCCTCAGTGGTATGGTGGCATCTAATAATGACTTGCAGTTTATGAAATAAAATGCATCATTCTGATTTTTTTTAAATGCTAGAACCAACTCATCTTAAATTAATAAGCTTAATGGTGCCACCTGCTGGCAGAAGAAAGAATAGCTTTTCCCAGGGCAGAGCCGGTCTCTCCTCTGCCTGAATTTCAAGCAGGCATCCCTGGGCCAGCCTTCACATCAGAACCCTGGGGTGAAGCAAACACAAAATGCATTCAGTCCATCTGTGGGCTGCCTGCCCCTGGTTGTGTTTTCACAGTGATGGAAATGAGTTCTTTGGCTGTAGGGAAAAGTCATATGAGATCCAATAATGTTCTGGTTTCAGTTTCTTCTGGAGGCAGCTCCTGTATGTATCCCTCTTTTCTCATTCATTTATTTTTATTGTTTGTTCTTCTTCTAGGTAACAGGCTTTAAGTGCCTTCCTATTCCCTCTACATTCCTACCTGGCCCTCTATGCAAATGTTTCCTCTCTAGAGATCAAACCCCTATTTCTTTCCCCATCCCTTTCACAGCCCTGCTTCATCAATCAATCAATCAATCAATATTTATTAAACACCTACTATGTGCCAGGTACTGGTTGGATTTTCCTCTCAACCTGGGAAGTGATGAAAGAGAATCCATATTGTGCTGAACGACAGCACTTACATGCATGGTTTCCTGTGCCTTATCCTGCCTTTCCAAAGCCATTTCTGCCTTTTGTGACCAGTCTCCATTGTGGACTTCCTTCAAAGTTATCCAGTATGAAAGGGAATGGAGGATTCAGTGTTATTATTAAGAATACTCTAAATATGAAATGGCCTTGTATCCCAATATTTATATTCAGTTAGAAAAAGGTTGATTTTATTCACTCTCACAACAGTTCTCAGAATATTAAATTCAATAAATAGTAACAGGACAACTTGTCCTTTGAATAGTTCTATGGGAACTTCAAAAAGATGAGAAAAACAAGATTATCACTCATGTTTATCATGTTTATATAGAACGTCTCTTAACGGCAAGTATTATTCTTCATATCTTTTACCGAAGAGAAAACTAAATCTGAGAGATTATGTGATTTGCTCAAGGTCATATCTAGTAGAGCCAGGAAACAATACCAGTGTCCTGACCTTAAAACCAGTGATTTTTCCACTAGAAATGTGACTATTAAAAATAGGATTTCAGGAGACTGCCTTTTCTAGACACACATAGCCTCTGGTGATACTTAGAGAACCTCTCTTCCCCAATTCCTTATCCCTCCCAAGGAATCTAAGCCATTGTCCACCCAGATGCCCCAACTTTCAATAAATCAAGAAGCATTTATTAAGACTCTTCTATGTGCCAGGCATTGTAGATGTAAAGATGAACATGAAATGGCCCTTCACCTTAAGGAATTTATAAGGAGCTTTTTCTAGTCTTAAAAAATGACTACGAGGTTACCCAAAGCAAAATTTGGACCCAAGGATGATGGCTTGCTTCACCCCATTTCCACTGGCTTCTTTGATAAGCACATCCTGTTACCACCATCAGGATGGGTTTGAATGAGAGGAGAAAGTAGCAGTAAGCAGTAAGAATCCCTTCACATTAATCTCTGGCACACAATTGCATATATGCCTAAGCAATATCTTGGGCACCATACTTAGGTCAGCTGGGAAATACACAAAAATAAATGTGAACATTTCATTGCCAGAATTCCTCTTGTCTGTAGTGACAGTCCATCTGAGGGCATGCCTGCCATCTGCAAATAACCAGGTTCCATTCTGAAAATGGTGGGAGGAGCTATTCAACGGACTCTGGAAAATGATTTAGCTACTCAAGCCTGACTACTGGGTCAACACAACTAGAGTACAGGAGATGCTATCAACAAAACAAACACACTTATTCCCTTTGTGAGCTAAGCAAAACCAGAATGAATGAACTCATTAGAAGGTCAAGAATAACTGTTTCCAGTAAAAAAAAAAGTTGGTCTAACCTGAAGGAGATGTGGTATTACAGATGGTCACTGGAAGGAAGAGGAGCTTACTTTCAGAAGGGGTCTCTGAAGCCTTAGTGCATTGGAGAAAGGAGAAAATATCAATGAAGGATTGAGTCATTTGAGAAGCAGTGTGGTATAGTGAGTAGAGCACGGAACTTGGAGTCAGAAAAATCCAAGTTCAAATGTCCCTCAGACACTCATTAGCAAATCACTTGACCTCTCTGACCTTTAGTGTCCTCATTGATAAAATGGTGATAACACTACCTGATTCATAGAAGCACAAGATTCACAAGATAATATATATAAAGCATATCAAAAACTTTAAAGCTCTATCAATGCTAGGTATTATTATTTAAAAATCATGATCTGAGTTAAAAGTGTGAAGGAAATTTATAGAGGCAGATGCCAAAAGATTAAGATGAACACATGCATTCAATCTGTGCCCAGTCATTCTGGTAGAAATGGGGAGAGGGGAACTCAAGGAAGCACTTGGGAGTATCCAAGAGTGTTTTGCCAAAGAGCTTAGTACTTGGCACATAGTAGGCACCTAATAAATGTTTACTGATTGATTGATTGGAAATAGGCTTCAGTAACAGCCAGTCAGAGCCAGTGTCCAAATTCAGGGTCATGAGTCCCAATCAGTAGGGTCTCACAAAGTCTTTTGCCAACTTCACATAACCAATTTTTTAATCCTTCCTTCAGGGCATATCTATATCCCTGAGAATCAATTAAATGGACAATTATGTCCCTCAGTCATTATTATGAGCAGTAATATCACCACAACCCTCGCCAATGAATACTCCCCTAAGCAATCTTCCACCTCAAACAGTCCTTACTAGAAAAATGTTTACCAAGAAGAAGGGGGAAAAATAAAAGCAGCTATACCACCTAATTGCCTCTGTGAGAGACTTCTTTTAAAAGCAAAATACCCATCTTTATGACATCATGATAGGTTGAGAACGGAAAGGGACTGAAGAAGCCATCTTCTTCTGAGTGAATCAATGGCTAGAGGGCCGGACTTGGAATTAGAAAGTCCCAAGTTTGAATCCTGCCTCAGATACATACCAAATAGCTATCTATGGACAAGTCATTTAACCCCTTCTAGCCTCAGTTTGCTCATCTTTAAAATGGGAATAATAATAATAGCACCTACTTCATGAGTTTGCTGTGAGAATCAAATGATGTTAACAGAATGTAAAGCACTTTGCAAACCTCAAAGCACTATATGGATGCTAGCTTTTATTATCATTCTCTAGGTCAAACTTGTCATTTTACAAATGAAGCAACTGGGAAGCAGAGAAATCAATCAGTTTGCCATAAATCACACAGGTAGTAAATAACAAAGCTGGGATTTGAACACAGGCTCTCTGATTCCAAATCCAAGTCTCTTTCCACTGCATCATGTGAAATGGAAAAAAAATCTAATTGTACTGTATTTTTTTAAAAATTCCATGCAATTTTTGTTGTTGTTCAGTTGTTTCAGTCATGTTCGACTCTTCATGACTCCATTTGGTGTTTTCTTGGCAAAGATACTGGAGTGATTTGCCATTTCCTTCTCCAACTCGTTTTACAGATGAGGGAACTGAGGCAAACAGGGTGAAGCAACTTGCCCAGGGTCACACAGCTAGTAAGTGTCTGAGTCCAGATTCGAACTCAGGAAGATGAGTCTTTCTGATTCCAGACCAGGTACTCTATCTACTATACCTCCTAACTAACCCTTTTATACTCTAGCCAGAGCCTTAATGATAAATATGGTTTCTAAAATAAAAGCCTCAGAAATGTAAAGCCAAACTGAAAAAAAACTATTAAGAACTCTCACACGAATCAGGGACTCTAATAGAATTCCTTAACGTAGTTGTGGTTCCATGAAGTCTTTACCTAAAACAGGTTACAAAAGAATCTGAAGTACAAGACTCAGACTGCCTGCTATCCAAGGTCCTGAATAATCCAGTCCCCCCTTCCCTATACATTCTTCTATCCCTAGATTCCTGTGCGCCTCCCACTCCAATCAGGAAAAGCAACCACCAACTGAGCATTTATAAAGTTCCTATTATATGTCAAACACTAAAAATATGAATAATATAGTCAATCTCTTCCATGTCCCCCAAAATATACCACATGAATTACCAAGTCTTTTACAATTCAGGTTTCTCATGCCTGGAATGCTCTCCCTCACCACCTATTAACCACCTCACCTACCTATTAATCTCAATGCTATCTAGATTCACGTTAATTTAATGGCCAACCTTGATTCCAGAGGACTAATGGAGGAAAAATATATCTCTCCTTCAGGTAGAGAAGTACTTGGAAGAGGGGAGAGAATTTGGAACTCAGAAGTTTTAAAAGCAGATGTTCAAAAAAAAAGGTGTTTTTGCATGCAACTGGGAAATGAGATATACGGGCAATGGGGCATAGAAATCTATGTTGCCCTACAAGAAAGTAAGGGAAAAGGAGATGGGGAGGAGTGGGGTGACAGAAAGGAGGGCTGACTGGGGAATGGGGCAATCAGAACATACGCCATCTTGGAGTGGGGGGGAGGGTAGAAATGGGGAGAAAATGTGTAATTCAAAATCTTGTGGAAATCAATGCTGAAAACTAAAAATATTAAATAAAAGAATTGTTTTGAAACAAAAAGAAATGTTCCATACATTAGCAGACATGGCTTATGTGTTGATTTGTTTTGCTGAACTGCTTTTCTTTGTTACAAGAGGGAATTCTATTTTGTTGGGGTATTTACTCAGAAGTAATATAAAACCCAAAATAAAAAGCAACAAAAAAAGATTTTTTTTAAAAAAAGGAATGAATCCTACATAGGCAAAGTATTGGATTGTAGGAATAGAGCTGGAAGAGATATTAGAGGTCATCCAGACTAACCCTTTTCAGTTTACAGATGAGGAGACTGAGTCACAGAAAGGGAAATTGGGCTGTACAGTGAATAGTGTTCAACTTGGAATCCAGAAGACCTGACATCACATCTGACATAAAGCACTTAATACCCAGATGATCCTAGCCAAATGACTTTCAAAGTCCGTTTCCTGATGTATAAAATGAAGATAATACCAGTGCTCACTTTGTAGGGTTGTAATGAGGATCAAATGAGACAACTTGTTAAAATGCTTTCTAAACCTTAAATCACTATATAAATGCTGGTTATTATTATTATATGACGATGACGACGATGTTGATGATGATGAGTGGGGGGGTGGTGGTGGTGACAATGATGATATGAATTGCCCCAGGTCACACAGATAGTAAATGGAAAAGCAGAGATTTGAACTTGCCCTCTGACTTCAGATCCAGAGCTCTTTTCTTCCTATCCTTCAAAGTCAAGTTCAACTCTAACCCCCTCCATTCTCAACCACCTTAATCTTTAATCAGAGCCACTCTGAGCCAAAATTGTGACTGAAGTAGCTGCAGTTAAAGAAGGATGGTGTCTCAGAGGACAGTCTGACCATGAGTGGGAGCCAGAATTTTGACAGGACCCTGAGGGGAGGCAATTAGGGATATTTACAAAGGATCAAAGGGAGCTCATCTACCTCCAACACAACCTAAGACAATACCCCATTAGCCTTGTGATATTCACAACTTTGGACAGAGTGAATTCTCCTACCTTTGCACTTCTAGGACACTTATGGTCTAGACCACTCCTTTGTGATAATTAAATGCTCTTCATATTTGTATGTTCTGCTTCTCATATCAACTTCCTTGAAGATGAAGTCTGTGTCTTACATTTTGTATATATCCCTAGGAAACCTAGTACAGGGCTTTACAAATAGTAGGCACAATGTGTGTCAACACATTAGAATGAATTGATCAGTGTTGAATTAATTCTGATGGAAATGAATGTTGTGTCCTGGCTAGATGGGCCAGTAAGGATTGTCCCACAAGTAGTTAAAAGAAGTGGCTTCTCCACATCTTAGCTCAGACTGAATATGTATGCTCATCTCAACCTTGGTCTTCAGCCTCCACAAATTTCCAATGTACTTGTAACTGCTCATAAACTCCAAGTGACCCTGGATATTAAGGTGGATTAAGGAAGGCTATACACGTCACTCCTCAGATGGGGTTTTGAAGAGATGCTGAGTTTTATGATTGTGTAGGATGTCTGCAGCAGAAACATTTGTTTTCCAAACTGCTCTTTGGTGCTAGAGTGAATTTCCTCTAAAGCTGAAAGTGGCCATTTATCTGTTTTATCAAGAGTTTCCCCTCAGCAAAGGGTGCAGCGATTTTGTGGGGGTCAGAGGGAGGAGCAGGAAAGGGAATTGGAAAGATCAGCATGTTCTCATGTCTTGTCATGGTCGTGTTGACCTTGAGATAGATACTCCACCTGCCTTCTTGAAATTCCTTTAACAGGGAACAAAGCCTTTCTTTCATCCCACATTTTGACAGCTTGCTAAAAAAAGGCAAATGCCCTTGTGAGAGGAAATACCCACCAGGACTCAAACTCACTAATATTAAGGTCTAAATGACTAATATCAGAGCCTTCCCAGGAGTAGGTTTTGATTCAGGGATTTCCCTGATGGCTCTAAAACCAAGATCATAAAACAGTTCTCTAGTATTTAAAACCTTTCATAATCTGGCTCCAACCTGTTTTTACCATATTCATTATACATTATTTCCTTTCAAGAACTCTTCAGTCCAATAAAAAATGATGAAATAGGATCAGAAAAAAACTGGGAAGACATGTATGAACTGATGAGAGTATGGGAGCAAAGCCAAGAAAATAATTTATATATTGATGCTATCATATAGAAAAATAACTTTACAAGGCTTTAGTACCCTGATCAATGATGGTGACAAATTATGATTCCAGAGAACCAAAGATGAAGCATGTAGACATTTCCCAAAAAAAGAGAACTGAAGCAGTCAGGGTGCAGGATGAGACACGCATTTTTGGACATAGCCAGTGAGGGCATTTGCTTTGCTTGGCTGTGCATATTTGTTAGGAAGATTTTCTTTTCTTTTCTCTTTTCTTCTCTGACCTTCTTGCCCTTCCGTATATTCAATAACACTCCATCCCTTGAATTTGCAACAGCTGGCTCTCATGCCTAGGGTGCACTTCTTAGAGTTCTTTGAAACTTCAGCTCAAAGACCACCTCCAATGCAAAGCAATTCCTGATGCCCCAATTTCTAGTGCTTCTCCCCACCACGGCTTTGATAATTATAGCACCTAACACAGGGCTGTTGTGACAATCAAACAAGATCATATATGTATATAGTGCTCTGGAAACCTTAAAGAACTAAAGAAAGATTAATCATTATTAATGCCTATATGGAACATGTGTTATTAACATGAGTTTATTAAAGACCTACTCAGTCCAGGCATTCTACTAGGTGCTGGTGATATTCATGGAGTTTTTAATTAGACAAGATGAAAATAATAACTGAATTTTTTTCAGATTTTTAAGGCTTACAAAAATCTCACATACATTAGCCCATTTTAATCTCACAAACACCCTAATGTAGATGCCTGTAGCTGTTATTATCCTCATTCTACAGATAAACAAACTGAATCTCAGAGAAATCAAGGGATTTTCTCTGTGTGTATCCTTGGGCAATTCACTCAACCTCCCTGGGCTCCATTTTCCTCAGATACAAAATGAAGGGATGAGACTGGACTGGATGACCTCTGATGACCTCTTCAGCTCCAGAGCTATGATCCCACATCTTGCCCACAGTTACTAGTGTCAGAGGCAAAATTTGAACTCAGATTGTTCTAATTCCAAGTCCAACCACTCTTGCCACTGCACCACAATCTACTCAATATGCATGACTCTACTGCTAGACTTTCCTTCAGGGTCTAAGTCTTAAATAGAGCCATGTTCTCCTTCTCTGTAGCAGTGTGTGGATCCTCAAGCCTCTGTGTGTGTTGGGGGAATGGGGAGAGAGGAGATATGTATGAGGTATCCATGCCTCACATAGTTCCTTGCACATAACAGGTATTCAGTAAATAAGTTTGAATGAGTGAATGAATAAACTGCAAGCTATGAGTCTATAGCTCCCTTGCAAATGGCAATCTAAAGAGTTAAGGCAGTTAATAAATTCAGAAGCATCCAGAAGCCTGGCACATGTTCCACTCAGAGGGAACACTGAGATTCCCAGGAGAGAAACATTTTATTCCTCATGCTGGCTTTATCTGGAGGCAAAACTGTTGTGTTGAAAAATGAGGAAGGCTTCCCCTGAAATATGCAGCATGAGTTATTATCACAGAGGAATCTTCCCAGCGAGCAAGGGCACAGAGTGTGTTCCCCAGCCGTTGTCGCCACTTAATGAGGCTGCGCCTGGCAATGAGGCAGAAAGACAAACATGGCAGCGTGAGGCATAGCCCGTTTTCCAGGGAGGGGCATGACAGACCCCACACTAGGCTGGGCACTTCTACTTGCTTTTCTGACTGTGATTTTGAGTGGCTCCCAATGAACCATTTTTCTCCCCAGTTGCAAGACTGAGTGAGAAAACTTACATGATAAAAGGCTAGACCAGACTCCTCAGTTTGGGGAGTGAAGATTCCAGGGATTCTACATTACATGGCAATCCCCAAGGGAAGAAGAGGATTTAATTGGCTAAAAATTCCCAGGGTATGTTGGAAAGAGCCCTAGATTTGATGTTAGAACTTAGGTTCATAGACCTAGCGCTTGAAGGGAATTCAGAGTCTAACACAGCCATTTTGCCTCCAGACAGAACCACCATGAAGAACATAATGCTTCCCTCCTGGGAATCTCAATGTTCCCTCTAAGGAGAATGTATTTATAGCATTCTGGGTGCTTCTGAAGTAATTAATTATCATAACACTTAATCCTCAACCTTCATTTTATAAATGAAGAAACTGAAGCCATGGGATGTTTCAGTGATTTGCCAAAGGTCACAAAAGTAATAAGCTTAAGAAGTGAGATTTGAACCAAGATTCTCTGACTCAACTATACTATGGACTCCATTTCTGTCATTTGCTACCTATGTGATGTCAGACAAGCTACTTAGCCTCTCTGGGTCTCAGTTTATTCATATATAAAATGATAGGGTTGGACAAAATGATCTCTGACCTTTCAGATCTAAAACCTATGCCCTCAAGTTGTATTGGGTAGATTCACAAGTACACACTCAAAGGTAATTCTTAGTGATTTGCCTGGCCCAGAAAGTAGCTAATTATTTACTCTAAGGGAAGACAGAAATTCCAAAATTACCAATATTTCACAAAGACATTTGCTACAATTTTCATAATGTGTTAATCACTGGGGTTAGGGGCTTGCCCTAAATGGAGGAGGCCATTTTGAATATGGCTGGTGAGTGATAGTTGGTGCTGCTCCAAGCATTATTTCTTGACATCAGAAAAGAATAGTTATTCATTAAGTTGTTCCTTGATTGACAGATGAAAAGGAAACCTACCCATAGGACAGATTCTCCCTTTCTCCTGAATGTGGAAGGAAGTGACCCAAAGAGAGATAGGGGCCACTCAAATTGGCTGTTTCTGAGCTCCTAATAAGCTTCATAAATTGATAATTTTGGACACATTAGCATACAAATTATTCCGAAAGCAAGAAATACCAGTTGTTGAGCTGCTGAAAACGACGAGTGTTCCATTGGGTCATTATTTTGCTTTAATAGTGAGAAAATCCTTGTTGACTTTCAAAACCCTGTTTTATTATTCAGAAAGAAAAACAGAATTTGACTTGCCAGGGTGATTTGAATTTCCTGGCAATAAGGTTGAGAGGGAAGATTGAAAATTTCAAGCTCTACAGGTCTTAGAAGCAAAAGTTTGTACAGTAACATAAAATGATAATTCAGAGAAGGTGATTCAAAGGCAAGGGTGACCCATTTCCAACTACAAAGGTTCTCTATTTGAGCCCACATATAACTGAGTCCTAAACACCCCAAACTGGCTTTAAATCATATTCATGGGATTGAACCTTTTCAGATGGGAGGGGCCTCAGAGTTAATTTAGGGCAACTCCGTTTTACAGATGAGGATACTGAATCCCGGACATGTTTCATGACTTGGCCAAAGGCACATAATAAAAATCAGAGGTGATATGTGAACCCAGATATAATGTCATTCTACATTTTAAACCATATGTGCCCTTTCTTTTGGGCATTTTCTTTGAAAAAATGTAGGATTTCATATCCTAAATCAGCTAGTTGTTCCCTGCTAAAAACTTGTAGCTAGGCCTTTTAAAAAAAGTCTTATATATACTTTTAATTTTTTCCACATTATTATTTATTAATTTTTTTGAGTTTTAATTTTTCTGCTTCCTTCCTACTCCTTTCCCCACCCACTGAGAAGGCAATCAATATATCAATTATACATGTGAAATTATGTAAAACATTTCCATATTAGCCATATTTTTAAAAAGAAAGAAAATAAGAAAATTATACTTCAATTTGCACTCAGAGTTCATCAGTTTTTGCTCTAGAGGTGGATAGCATTTTTCTTGAGTCCTCTAGAATTGTCTTAGATCAGAGTAGCCAAGTCTTTCACAACTTATCATCCTTACAACACAGCTGATATTGTGCAGAATGATCTCCTGTTCTTCTCACTTCACTTTGCATCAGTTCATATAAATCCTTCCATGCTTTCTTTTGCTTTTTTCCCCCAAAACCACCCCTCCTCATCATTTTCCACAGCACAATGGTACTCCATCACAATCATATGCCACAGTTCTTGTTCAGTCATTCGCCAGTTGATGAGCATCCCCTCAATTTCCAATTCTTTGCCACCACAAAAAGAGTTGCTATAAATATTTTGTATGTATAGGTCCTTTTCCTTTGTCTTTGATCTCTTTGAGATAGGGTCCTAGACATGATTGCTGCATCAAAGGATATGCATAGTTTTGTAGCCCTTTGGGCATAGTTCCAAATTGTCTTCCAGAATGGTTGAACTAGTTGACTACTCCACCAATAGTTCATTAGTTTACCTATTTTTCCCTCATCCCTTCTGGCATTCATGATATATGATAGGCGTAAGGTGGTACTTCAGAGTTGTTTTAAATTGTCTTTTCCAACCATTAATGACTTAGGCCATTTTTTCATAAGAGTATGGAGAGTTTTGATTTCCCCTACTGAAAACTTCCTGTTTATATGCTTTGACCATTTATCAATTAGGGAATGGCTCTCGGTTTTATAAAGTTGACTCAGTTCTATACTCAGTATCTATTTAAGAAATGAGGCCTTCATCAGAGAAACTTACTGTATAAATTTTTATATTACTTTATTGTCTATGTTACCTTTTAGCAAAATGTAATTTCTGCGATCGTCTTTTTCAATCAAGTCTGTATTTGTTTTTGCTTTGTCTGAGATCATGACTGCTATCCCTACTTTTTTTTAGTTCAACTAAAGCTTATTAGATTCTCTTCCAGCCCATTATTTTAATTTTGTGCACATCTTTCTGTTTTAGATGTGCCTCTTGTAAACAACATATTGTTGGATTCTGATTTCTAATCCATTCTGCTGTCCACTTCTGTCTTGTGGGTGAGCTCATCCCATTCACAATTATAATTACTGTGTTTTTTCCTCCACCACCCCCCCACCACTGTTTGATTTCTCTCTGTCTCTCTGTCTCTCTCTCTCTCTCTCCCTTCTCTAAAGTCTGTTTTGCTTCTAACCATTGCCTTCTTTAATCTGTCCCCCCTTTTATTACCCCCTGCTTTCTCTTATCTTCTTTCCCCCCTCCATTCCCTATTGGGTAAGTTACATTTCTATACACAACTGAGTATGTGTATATATATTCTCCCTTCTTTCAGCCAATCCTGCTGACAGTGAGGTGCCAGCCTTTTCTGCCACCGCCTCCCCCATTTTTCTTCACACTGTAAAAGCTCTTCCTTGTGCACTTCTTTTATGTGAGAAAAATTTCCCCTTTAGCCCTCTCCCTTCCACCTCTCAGTACATTGCTCTCTCACCTTTTCTTTTTTTTGAGAGCATTCCAACATAAGTGACTCACATCCATGCCCTCCATGTATGTAAACTCCTTTTAAGTGCCCTAATGACAAAGGTCTTGGGAATTACATATATCATCTTCCCATACAGGAATGTAAACAGCTTAACTTTATTGGGACACTTACAATCACTCATCCATGTTTACCTTTTATGTTTCCCTTGGGTCTTGGTTTGAATGTCAAATTCTATCCAGCTCTGTTCTATTTTTTTCTGAAAATTAGTATACTCAGTTTTGCTTTGTAGGTGATTCTTGGTCAGAAAGAGATTACAGGGAACTCTCTGCTGGCACTGGGTACGGCTGGCACTGATCAATGTCTCTATTGCCCATATACAGTTCTAGGTCACAATTCCAGAGTGGAGAGAAGTGCTGGGAATTGGTCACAAAGAAGGAGGGTCTCTGGTCACAGTTCTAAGGCAAAGAGAGTGCTAGAGCTTGTGGCTGCATGGGACCAGAGGCCTTTCACTAGGAAAGCAGTTACCACACCTCTCCTGAGATCATATCACGTTGGAAGCACTGAAATCTTGCACACCATCAGAAACCCTCTGAAAACAATATAAGGAAAAAAAACCTGAAGCTTGGGATAATGCCCTACTTCCGACCCTCAGGTAAGCAGAGCCCAACTTTAATATAAAGTTCAAGGTAGAGAAATAGGCTAGAAAATGGGCAAAAAGAACTTAACCATAAAAAATAATATGGTGGTAAGGAAGACTCGTTGTCCAACCCCCTTACCATCTCTAGGCTGAGAGCTCTCAAAGCTGCTGCTGCTGTGGCCATGCTGCTTCTGTGTGTGTGGACTCTGGCAGGCTTCTACCCTGATGTCACAAACTTCTCCTGCTAGCCTCCTAAGTTTTCCTAGGCCAGAAAAATGCCTCACCCTAACCTTTTGTTGCCTCTACCACTCCAAAAGTTTGATTTGAGGTATTACTTTAAAGTTGTTTGGAGGAGAATGTTGAGAGAGTTAAGCTGGGTTGCCTCTAATCCATCATCTTGGCTCCATCCTCTGATTTTTATGTATTTTGAAAGCACTTGTTTGGGTTTAAGGCTTTGTGAGCATGTGTGCATTTCACTGACATCACGTCCCCAAAATGCTGATTTTTTTTCCTAGTTCACTAATTAACATACTTGTGCCTAATTACTTGCTATTTCATTATTTCATTATTATAATGGCAAGAGGATTTTTTTCCCCATGTCCAAAACACAAATTCTACTGCTTGACTACCCTGCAATCTACTATAGGTACCTCCATGCCAAGGCATACCAAGTAACTAAACAAATCACTAGCTAGCCCAATGGAGAGCAAACAGTTCATAAGCCCTTCTTTCTGGAGCAAGCACCTCTGGTCTGGGGAGTAACCTCCCCTGCATGGCCATCTACTCAATCCACATATTTATTTAAGCAGTCTCCTGCAATCACACCATCTTGCATTTGTGAAGCTTTCTGCCCCAGAGTTCCTCCTCTGGGGTAATGGCTTATGTTAGAGTAGACAGAGTTGGGGATTAGAAACAGATGCAGAGGTTCATTGGTAGATGTTTAACAACCAGCTCCCTGAAAAGAAAAATTTACTCTGAATATACTTTTAATTTAATCTGCATTAACATTTTTTCTATCACTTTAAGTCTAGACAATCAAGAAAACAATAAACCAAGCCCTCATTTGTAGTGTTTGCCCATTTGTAAGATATAAATACTCACACTGAAAATTTAACGAACAGCTCTTGTGAGCCATTTGGAGCTGACTCCAGCACATCCCTGGGCAGTGAACTTGTATTTGAAATTCAACTCTGTTCTTTATTACTTGTGTGACTTTAATATGTCATTTCATCTCTCTAATTCCCAGTTTCCTTTTCTATAAAATAAGGTGGTTAGACCAATGATTCTAAACTCTTTTCAACTCTGAACCCAGGAGTTTCTAACAAGCAATTGTCAAGAAAAAGTACTATTATCATCCCCTTATTTTTACAAAAGAAACATAGAGGAAAGCTTAGATCTGGAAGGGGCCACAGGGGTCAATTAGTCTAGTACTTATTAATCTTTTGTCAATGAGAGCCTGTTAGACATGAGAGATGTTTCCCAAGGCTTGGGCTTAAGAGGGAGTTAAATAAGCCTATTTTTTAAAAAATGCTGAAGTACATATGATGGCTGTCCAAAAAGTCTTAATGCAGCTTTAGGCAACTAAAGTTTTAAAACTGCACTAAGACTTGTGGATGACTCTATATGTTGCTAATGATGACAATATAAAAACTTTTAAGATTTCTGGGTAGCAGTTCTTAAACTCAGTTCCGTAGGTAGATTTCAGGGGGAATCCATGACTTTGGATTTGGGAAAAAATGAGATTTTTATTTCAATATCACTGGTTCCCTTCAAAAGCTTTTGGATTTTACTTTCTACATTTAAAAACATGACTCTGAGAAGGGCCCCATAGATTCTACCAGACTACCAAAGGACTGTATCACAAACACACATGTAAATAACCTCCTGATTTAGGCTGTATATGTGTCCTATGCTAAGTCACTCTAATCCTACTTTACCCTTGCTAAATTTCAAGGAATGTGATATATTCTACACAGTCACAGTATATTATAACAATAATTAAATTTGAGAGAGAGAGAGAGAAGGAAGGAGAGAGGGAGAGAGAGAAGGAGAGAAAGAGAGAGAGCGAGAGGGAGGAAGAAAGAGGGAGGGAAAGGAAGAGAAAGAGGGAGAGGAGAGAGAAAGAGAGAGAGAAGGAAAGTAAGAGAGGAGAGAAGGTGCATCTGATCCCTTTATTTTACAAATGAGAGTACTGAAACTCAGAGAGCTAAAGTTACTTGTACAAGGTCACACATGTGGTAGATGGCAGATCTAGGTTTCAAACTCAAGTCCCTGACTACACATATTGTTCCAAGGTATTATAGGAGTTATAGGAGTCTGGCAAAGAACTCATTTTTTTTAATTATTTGATCTGAAAGTTATGTACACAATTCTGCCTTTTTGACAAAATCAAGAATCACGGAAAATGGGAGATACTACAAGACTAGAAATGGGCAAATTTAACAGTTTTTGAAAAAAAGAAAGATCCATTGTGCGAATTGTAGACCATCACTTTCAAAATTCTAGAACATATTATTATAGATTGTGAACTCTTTGAGAATGAAACATGAATCCCTAAAAGATTGATTTCATTTCTTCTCCCTCTATCTCCTCCTCATTCTCTTCCCCCCTCCTCTCCCTCTTCTTCTTCTTCTTCTTCTTCTTCTTATTATTATTATTATTATTACTACTAGAGTTTTAATTCAAAATACTTAAGATATAACACATATTGATTTCTGCAAAGTAATTTGCAAAACCATTCATGGTATATTTGTAATAAGATGAAGAAATAGAGGCTGTAAGATAGTCTACACTGAATAATGAGTTAAATTATCATCAATCAATTAAAAATTATTAAGTGCCTACTATGTGCCAAACACTGTACTAAGCACTAGGGATAGAAAAGAGGCTAAAGACACCCCCTATCCTCAAGCAGCTTGCAATCTAATGAGGAAGACAACATGTAAATAAATATATACCCCAAAAAAGTTATGTACAGAATAATTAGGAAACAATTAACAGAGGGAAGGCATTAAAATCAAGACAGGTTGGAAAAGCCTTCCTGTAGAAGTTGGGATTTTACTTGAGACTTAAAGGAAACTAGGGAGAACAGTAGTCAGAGCAGAGGAGGGAGAGTATTCAAGGCTTCTGGGATGGTCAGAGAAAATGCCCAGAATTTTAAAATGGAGTGTCTTATTCATGGAACAACCAGAAGGCTAGTGTCACTAGGACATAAACATTACAAAACACTCTTCACACAAAGACAGAACTTAACAATTAGAGAAATATTAATTGCTCATGGGTAGGCAGAGCCAAAATAATAAAAATGACAATCCTACTTAAATTAATTTATTTATTCAGTGCTATACCAATTAAATTAACAAAAATTCATTTTAGAGAGCTAGAAAAATAATTTTTAAAAACTCATCTGGAAGAATAAAAGGTCAAGAATATCAAGGCAATCAACTTTTTTCTCATTGAAGAAAGGTAGGCTAGCGGTACCAGATTTCAAATTGTATCACAAAGCAAGAATAATTTTTAAAAATCTGGAAACAGAGTGGTGGATCAGTGAAAGAGAGTAGGTACACAATACACAGTAATAAATGGAAATAGTAATCTAGTGTGATGAACTCAAAGATCCATGCTTTTGTGACAAGAACTCACTATTTGACAAAAGATGCTGGGAAAACTGGAAAGCAGTTTGGCAGAAACTAGGGATAGACCAATATTTCACACCATATGCCAAGATAAGGTCAAAATGGGTTTATGATTTAGACATAATAGGGTGACATGATCATAAGCAAATTAGGGGAGCATGGAAAATTTTACTTAGATCTATGGATAAGCGAATAATTTATGTCCAAAAAAAGAGAACATTATGAGATGTAAAATAGATAATTTTGATTACATTAACAATAAAAGTGTTTGTACAAACAAAGCCAATGCAACCTAGATTAGAAGGAAGGCAGATAAGTGGAGGGAGGGGTGATTTTACGGCAAGTTTCTCTGATAGAGGTCTCATTCTTCAAATATATAGAGAACTGAGTGAAATTTATAAGAATATTATCCATTCCCCAATTGATAAATGGTCAAATGATATGAACAGTCAAATTTTAGAAGAAACCAAAACTATCAATAGTCATATGAAAAACTGTTCTAAATCACTATTGATTAGATGAAAGGTAAAACAATTCTGAGCTACCACCTCACACCTATCAGATTGGCTAATACGACAGAAAAAGAAAATGACAAATGTTGGATGAGATGTTGAAAAATTGGAACATTAATGCATTGTTGATGGAGCTATGGACTGATCCAACCATTTTGGAGAGCAATTTGGAACTATGCCCAAAAGGCTATAAAACTGTGCATACCCTTTGACCCAGCAATACCACTATGAGGTTGGTAACCCAAAGAGATCAAATAAAAAGGAAAGGATCTATAAGTATAAAAATATTTGTACCAGCTGTTTGTGTGGTAGCAAAGAATTGAAAATTGAGGGGATGCCCATGAATTAAGGGATGACTAAACAAGTTGTGGTATACGATAGTGATGGAACATTATTGTGCCATAAGAAATGATGAACAGGATGCTTTCAGAAAAAAATCTGTGAAGACTTACATGAATTGATGCAAAGTGAAGTGAGCAGAACCAGGAAAACATCGTACACAGTAATGGCAACATTGTGTGATGATCAGTTGTGAATGACTTAGCTATTCTCAGCAATACAATGATCCACAACAATTCCAAAAGACTTATGATGAAAGATGCTATTCACCTCCAGTGAAAGAACTATTGGAGTCTGAATACAAATTGAAGCATACTTTTTTTACTTTATTTTTCTTGGGGGTCTTTTTGGTCTCCATTTTGTTTTGCAACATAGCTAATATGGAAATTTTTGCATGATTACACATGTATAATGTATATCAAATTGCTCAACTCAAGGAGGTATGAGGAAAGAAAGAGAGAGAGAATTTGGAGCTCAAATTTTTAAAAAGGAAAATTTAAGTTTCTTTTTATTCGTAATTGAGAAAAAAAAATTTAAAAAAAGAACTAAAGCCTTAAAAAAAGTTGTATTACCAAAAGAGAAGATGGTCACATGGAAAAAACAAGGATGAGATGTGTTTCTCTGATACTCTTAATGATGCCTAGAGAAAGCAAGAAAGGCCTTTAGCACAACGGCACCCTAGGATCAAGCAGCGATCATTGGGAAGAACAAGAACAACAGTTTCACAGGATGAATGAGCATGGATAGGTTGCTGTCTATGTCATTAAAAGAAGCTCCCAAATTGATGATAACCAACTAATGATAATTATTTGATGACTGATTAATAATAGTAATAACAACCAGCATTTATATAATTCTTTAAGTTTAGCGAGCTCTTTTTTACAAATATTTCATTTGATCCTCAAAGTAACCCTGAGAGATAGATATCATTTTATACCCATTTTTAAAGATGAAGAAACTGAGGCAGAAAGAGGTTGTGTCATATAACTAATGTAAGAAAGTGTATGAAATAGGATTTGAACTCAAACACCAAGTCTATCACTCTACCCACGGCACTATCTGGGTACCAAATTGATGCATTTGGATCAAGATGCAAATGTCATGTTTATCAAAGTCACAGGTGACATGTGACATGGAAAATACAACTATCATATTGAATGACAAAAGCAGTATCCACAAATACAGTGAAAACAGGAGTTAAATGTATTGGATTAAAATGGATTGGGCATAAGTCAAACTATTCTTCCTGAACCCTGTACGTCAATTTTTTTAAAAAATTGAACAAGAGATTGGTAGACCTAGATTCATGTTCATTAAAAAAAAAGACTTTAAAAGTTTCAACTTAGCACTAATTTATTTCTAGTTGCCACATATTTATTTAAGAAAAACTGGAACAAATCTGGAAGAGAATGACTAGGATGAAAAGTGACTCAAAACCATGCCACATGAGGAACGGTTGAAAAATTAGATGTTTGGCTAGGAAAAGAGAAGGCTTAGGTGATGAGAAATGACTTCAAATGTTTGAACAAATTTTATATAGAAGGCAGAATAAAATCATTCTGTAATGATCCAGAGGACAGAGGTAGGACCAATGGCAGGGGAAAGCAGATTTCAGCTCAATTCTAAGAGCTCCCTAACAATTAGAGCTTCCTGAACAATAGAATGAGCTGTTTCATGAATTGAGGTCACTGAAAAACTTTAAGCAAAAGCTCAATGACCACTTGTCAAAATGAGGCTGAGGGAATTTATGAATCAGGTAAGAATAATCAGAAAACCCTTGCTCATCCACCAGAATCTAGTCAATGTTTCAGAAGAGTAATGCTATGAATTTCTTTCCATCTCCTTCATTAATTTTTCATAACTAGAAAATTATTCCCAGGAAAGTTCCCTGTTCTGTCACTAACTAACTGTTTAGCCTTGGACACGTTGCTTCACTCTCTAGGCCTAAGTATCTTCACCTGTAAAATTAGAGTGATGAAAAAGATGACAAACTCCATTGTATGTCTAAGTTGATGAATCTCTAAAAGGTGAATATTTGGGTTATGATTTCCATCCCTCAAGGGGTAGGGGCTATTTTCTGTTTGGAGGACAGGAATAGTTTAGTTGAAATACAAGTTGTTTCTGTCTATAGAGAAATGGGGCCTTATGTTGCTCCGTGTTGCCAAATTCCCAAGGGCAAAACATAGGCCCTCACACATTCAAACACACACACACACACACACACACACACACACACACACACACACACACACAGACACCACAGACTCTCTCTCTCTCTCTCTCTCTCTCTCTCTCTCTCTCTCTCTCTCTCTCTCTCCCCACCCCATCCTACTCCTCCTTTCCACTGCAATTCCAGGGGTGGGGGCTGAAGTACCCAATATACATAATACCAAAAGCAATTCAGTCTTCCAAGACAGACCTTTGGATGATTAAATTAATACCCTTTGCCAGTAGGAGTCACACCTCTCCAAAACAGCCTGAAGAATGACTTTGTGTTGTCATATACTCTACAACTATTAAGTATTTAACTACTCAAGACCCTGGTTCTTGATGTTCTATTTCCATTGAATCCATGGATCCTATTTCCTCTGCCTTAGAAAATAGCCCCCAAACCAATTTCTTCTCCAAAGAGAAAGACATAAATGCCTTCCCTACATCAGAAACAAGCACTGGAGCTGGGCTTCTGATGAGACTTTTTAAAAGATGGATTATCCCTTTCATCCTGAGAAGGCATTATCAAAGGCCTTGAAAGAGGGATCTTACTGAAGGTGTCATGCAATGAAAGAAGGGTCTACCCAGGTCAGACTTGGGGCAATGGTTGCAATTGACTCCATCTTCTCCAAGGGAACAAGGACTGTAGTTTTTCTTAGAAAATAGAAATTTTTTTTTCATCTGCTTCTTCGTGATCTTGAAACTCAGAAGAAAGACCTTATCTCTAAGGCCACAAGTTTGATGAGACTGGCAATAGTATTCAATCTACACTGGACATTAAATGATTGTTGGCGTTACGGCACATTCTGTTAAAGGGCCCAAGAGACAAAGGTGAATTCTGAGTGATGACATTAATTCCAAAATTTGGCACAGTGCTTGGCACATAATAGGTGTTTAATAAATGTTTATTAAATTGAATGGAGTTGAATTGATTCACTGCAGGGTACTTTTGGAAGTCATCAATTAGGACAAATGAGAGATTTAAGTTTTTTTCTGTCTTTCCTCAAAATAATATTTTAATAAAAGTCATTAATTGTGATGAGACATGACAGATTATTAATTGTGGTATAGTGACTGACTTCTACCCTAACAAGTCAGCCAGGAATTAGGGAGGGGGGAGGAAGGGAGAGACATGAAAAATTACATAGCTGAGTAAACAGAGAAATTTAAAACTTTGGCTACTCAAATTTCACTGGCTTTTTCTAAGAGATATTTTGATACGCAATTCTACAGAGATTGGTCCTAATTTCCCATTCCCATCTTATAGAGAGTCCTAGTAGTAAGGGGCAGAATTAAATATTTATTGTGCACCTACTATATGTAGTAGGTGGCTCTGGAGGCAGCTGGTGATTCAGTATATAGAGCACTATACCTGGAGTCAGGATAGACCCAAGTTCGAATCCAGCCTCAGATACTCCCTAGCTGGGTGACCCTGTGCACATCACTTGACCTCTGTTTGCCTTAATCCACTGGAGAAGGAAATGGCAAACTACTCCACTGTCTTGGCCAAGAAAACCCCATGTGAGGTCACAAAAAGTAGGACAAAATTAAATGACTGCACACCAACAATAACAACGATGACATGTGCCAGGCACTCATTTGAGACTCACAACAACCTTGTGAGGTAGGTGTTATTATGGTCCCCACTTTACAATTGAGGAAACTGAAGCAGAGAGGTTGAGTGACTTACCCAGGGTCATAAAGCTAGTCGGATTGAACTCAGATTTCGAACTGACATCACTCTCACTGTGGATGGGTCCCCTTATTTTTACAAGTCCAGAGCTAAGAGGTCCAATGCTATATTCAGATGAGAGATGACCTTATAGCTATGCAGCTTTAGCTCTTCGAGAGTTTGAACAAATGTTCTTAGGGCTCAGGAATACAAGAATAGCAAATTACAAAGTGTAGGCATTTAACAAAAAGGGTAACGAAATTGGGTGTATCCACTTGCTATTCTAATAAATGCATTTCTTCTTAAAAATCATCTCAGGCATAGGATATGCAAATACCTATGTGCACAGTAATTTGGGGGTGGAGGGGTGGGCTCCTTTAAGTATTCCAGCAGTTTCTGAAGAACAGGTTCAGCCATGCATAGGACCTACAGGCTTTGTTCTATATTCCATATGTTGGGGTGTGTTATGTTTATGAGATAGAACCAAGAAGCCATGATGGGCAGCCTGAGGGCATGTTTTACAAAGGCCAAGGCATTTATGTTTCAGCTGTGCTCCTGTAAGGAGAAGTAGGATGGTGCTGTTGAAAGAGAGATGCCCTCAAAGGCAGGAAGATTTGGGTTAAATTTCCTCTTCTGACACATACCGGCTGTGTGACCCTGTATCAGTCACTTATCCTCTCAATAGTAGTATACAAATCTCTTAAGACTGTAGGTTTTCAAGGAAGATGCTGACCTGAATTGGTAAAAGGAGTTTCCTCACCTGGGAGTTCCCAATAGTCATGAAATCACAGATCTGGTTCTTATCCCTAATCCTGTATTAGCAGAACATTCTTGCCAATCAACAATAATTAAAAACAAATTCTATAGACATTTATTAAGCAGAAACTACATACTAGGTACTATGCTAGGCTTTAGGGATTTTCAATTCAGTTGAATTATTAAGCGCCTACCATATAGCAGGCACTATTCTAAGCACTGGGGATACAAAAAGAGGTAAAAGACAGTCCCTGCCCCCGAGGAACTTAAATCATTCCTCTCCAGGCTGTCCTCTGGATTTTATGTGGCATTCCCCAGAAACCTCTTGAATCTAGAAGCTCACTTCAGTCCTAGACCTAGAACCTTGGAAGCCTCTCTCCCTCTGATTGGATAGCTCCTCCCAGAACCTCCATTTAAGGAAGCCAGTCTGCCAAGACACAGCTATGTCTCATTCCTCTCTGGACTGAGCTCCAGACTTTCTCTACCACCACCATCCCACCCACCTCCCTTTTAGCTTCCTTTCAATGTATTGTCCTCCACCATTAGAATGTAAGCATCTTGAGGGCAAGGAATGCCTCTCTGCTACTATTTGTTTGCCTAGCAGTTAGGCCAGCACCAGCCAAAGATCAGTATGCATAAGCCTTGCTCCACTGATCTTGCCCAGGAAGTGATCTCCTCTCTTGTTTGGTCATTCACCTTATCAGGAATTTTTTTCAGCATGTACTCATAAGATATTATTGTTTGAGATATGTTAATATTGTTTATATTAAAATATATTAAATATTGCTATATAACATTTTATATTATTATTAACATATGCTTTTTATGTTCAGTTGTTTCAATTGCGTCTGACTCCTCATGACCCCATTTGGGGTTTTCTTGGCAAAGATACTGGAGTGGTTTGCCATTTCCTTCTCTAGCTCATTTTACTGGTGAGGAAACTGAGGCAAATAAAGTTATGTGACTTGCTCAGGGTCATACAGCTAGACTGTGTCTGAGGCCGAATTTGAACTCAGGTCTTCCTGACTCCAGGTGTGGTATTCCATCCACTGTACCACCTGGCTACCCAATATACACACAGTATTGTACTAACAATCATGTACATTATAAAATTTACACAAAAAGCAGAAAATTTAAAAGGATGAGATAAATATGAAATAATATTTGATCTTATACTCAATAGGAAGTCACTAGAGTTTATCGAATAACGAAATGACATGGTTAGAATTCCTCTTTAGTAAAACGTCTTGGTCAGCGGTGGGGAAGATTGGTTGGAGAAGGGATAGACCAAACTCAGGCAGGTCATTTAGAAAACTATTATGATATTCTAGGTGAGAAGAGATGAAGGCCTGGATTAGGGGGAGCTAAAATAGAAATAGAGAAGTGAAAAGGAAGAGTCTAAAAATTATTCCAAGGTTTCAAGCCTTCGAGAGTTGTAGGATTGTGGTACCATTAAAAATGTCGAAATGAGGAGGGAAGGGTCAGTTTAGAGGAACAAATGATCCGTTCCATTTTAGAGCTATTGAGTTTGAAGTGCTGAGTGGCAAACTTTCACATGGAAATACCCAGCAGGTAGGTGGAAACATGGACGTGGATCTCTGGGCAGAGGTTCAAGTAAAGATAAAGATTTGATACTCATCTACATAAAGGTGATAATTGATAAGGACATCTGAGAATGTCCTCATCAGTTTGACAGCAGGGAAGTGGATGGAACTACCAGCTGGGTCTAGGAAAGGTGACAATTGCTCATTGACCTCAGAATATATCTGCTATCTCAGCTTTGTCAATGAACTGGGAGGCAACGGATGTCCGCAAAGACTCATAAATTTGGAAAAGAAAAGCAAAGTCAGTCTGAGCAGGGAGAAGAGAGGCTTGAGGCCTTTTGACTCAGTAACCATGGGGTTCTAGGTCTTGTACTCCTAAGTCACATAACCCAGAACCATAAAGAAAAGAGATCTCAGATTCAGAGTTGGAAAAGAGTTTAGAGATCACCTAATACAATCTCCCCATTTATGAGAGGAGACAGCTGAGGCCTACAGAGGTTTAAGAAGCATTCCCAAGGTCCCACAGGTGAATTATCAGAGCCAGGGTTTGAGCTGGTTTCAATAATAGGTAGAGAAGGAAACATTTCACTATAAAGAGGAGAAATAGCCATTCTGTCTGACTACTGAATTTGCTCCAGGAAAATCAAGAAGGACAGAAAATCTATATCAGATGTGAAAGAGAAAGAACTTCTGGGAGGGGCCAGAGGTCCTGAGAGCTTCAGAAAGGCATGGGAGGTACCTGCCAGAGGCAGATGCAGAAGGTTAACACCCTGAAGCCCTGGAGAGGAAATCTTGGTAAGCCAACTAGGAAAATCTTTCTTTGTACAAGGATTCATGGAGTGTCCGTGAGACTAGAGGGGAGGCAAGTGACTCTAAAATCTTAAAACCTTAGGGAGAAACTGCTTTGGATTTGGGGAGGAAGGAAGTGTGTCCTATCTCTCTGTATCCTTCACAACACTCAATGTACAGCTAGAACTAAGTACCATAAACCTTCTCAATGAGTGGAGCTTTTTAATCAATGAACCTTTTTAACCAGAACACCTTTATATCTGAACCCAAATGACAGCTAGGCATAGAGTAGGAGGCAGAACCAAATCAGGAATTTGGGGGCAAATTTAGTTGGGAGGGGAAAACTTTAGGGCAAAAACCCTAGAGAGTGGAAAGAACCCAGGATACTGCTTGGGGGTGGGGAAGGTGAGAGTGAGGGAGACAGAGATTCCAGATTTCTCTCTGAACAGGAAGAAGGCATGGGTATATCCTATGAAAGGAATAACATAGGTCCCTAAGCCTGGCATCCAAGTAGGGTGTAGAAGGATAATTTACTCCAGTTGGGCACACATTGTGCCTAAAGGGAAGAAGGGGGTTCCATCCTCTAGAAAAGTTTAGCCCATTTCTTGTAGGACTGCCTATGCTCCGTGACTTCCTAACCTCTCTAGTAGGATATGAGGATAGAGAGGGAGACTGTGGTGGCACTGGGGAATATGTGTCCTGGAAAGAGGTGTCACAGGGATAGGACTCTGAGGGGAGCATCCTGGAGCTAGGCGAGGGAACCTGGGAAGTCTGAGGCCAGAAAGAACTGCTTTGGATGAAGGACCAAAAATATCCTAGGAGAGGTTTCCATATGTGGTACAATGGACTCCTCAGAGCCTGAAGGTTCAGAAAAAGAATCACTTTACTAAAAGATATACTCAATGACCCTCAGGCACAAATGCCACAAAAATAAATAAAAGCAGTCCATAAAAAGTCCCCTAGAGGGTTAGAGGTCACAAAACTCCCTCCTCACACCTTAGAGTGATCTTTGCTATTAGGGCCCAGTGCTGAGTTTCAGATCAGTGCAGCAGAGAGCAAACTATACTGAGTCATAGCATCCTGGCTCTCAACAATCCTGGTTGACGGAGTAGTTTCTCCTGTTCTACTAGTATCCTGGACTGCAATAGAGAGCCACCATTCCCCTCGCCCCACCCCCAAATCAGCACCCTGGAACAAAGCCCAATTTCCCTGCCCTAGATTCAGCTTTAGTAAGCATATAAACACATGCTGAGGGAAGTGTTCCTAGTGCTGGGATCACTGAATCATATATTTGGAGTTAGAAGGAACCTTAGCAACTAATAGAGTCCAAGCTCCTCATCTTCTAAATCAGGAACTTGAGGTCTCAGGGTTCCCTAAGTGACTTTCTCAAGGTCATACAATAAA